>NW_023460833.1:0-31538 GCF_013731165.1 Rhagoletis pomonella | reverse complement strand
GATCATCTGGGACAACTCTCCGCGGTGGCACAAAATCTGACTAAACCTGTTACAACTGCACAGAAACTTCGCTCGTCCGACAATCAAGTCGTCTATCTAATGGCCGATGTGGGCGACTGCGATGGGCGTGGCGATGAAGTCATCGGTTTGCTAAAGATCGGCACCAAAGATTTGTATCTGTTTGATGAACTGGGTCAAACAAGAAAAGTCGACAAAGCTCCCTGCATACTGGACTTTTATATACACGATTCCCGGCAGCGCACAGGTTTGGGGAAGAAACTCTTTCAAACCATGTTGAGCGAGGAGAAGTGGGTGCCCGTCAAATGCTCGGTGGATCGGCCGTCCGAAAAGCTGTTGGGATTCCTCAAGAAACATTACGGTCTGGAGCGCACAATACCGCAGGCGAATCATTTTGTACTCTACGACGGATTCTTTGAGCGCGAGGGGGAGGGCAGCAACGAGAAGGCAAGTGATGTGACGCGGTCACGAAAAATGCTTATGGCCAATAGATATCTGTGATTGGGGTAGCCATAAGGAGCAGTTTGTAAGAATGAAAATATTAACAAATTTTAGGAACCCAAGAAAAAACGATATCCAATCACAATATAAACATACAAATTTATTAAGTTCTGTTAACGAAGGAAAACAAAACGAAACGCCTGGTTAAGCCCCAGACTCAATTGTGCGAGTATTTATTTATTACCCGTCACTCACTAATCTAAATTCAACCGGTGTTGGTTTTGTATTTTTACTTTTCACTAAAGAGCGCTCACAAGAGTTGAACGTCAAGCGCCGTAAGAGCAAAGGTAGTTTTTAAGAGTTCAAGGTAGACGCGCGCACAACCTACGCTTACACTCACATTGCTCAGATGTTGTTGGCTCTAGCCGTTTGTTCTTTGTTTAATAACAATTTGTCACAGATTGAAATTGCCCGTGGAAACAAGTTTTCGTACCAGACAAATAAAAGTTTGCTTGCCACAACAATCCTGTCTTTCAACGCTGAGTAGCGGCTAAGCGTTAAAGCCAGCTCTAAGTGAATTGTAAACATAGGCGCTTTACTTGGGAAGTCACGTGGTGGTGAGCTATGCAAAATGTGAAGTGTGGTATGTACATACATACAAATTGGTAAGTACTTGGTCAAGTTGCAAGTTATTTTTTAATAAGTCAGTGGCATCAAGTAAAAATTAAGTTGGCACGGCTTTTTCCATGTGAAACAGAAAAGTAGCAGAGTGTAAAGTGTTTTAATTAAATACTAGTAAATAAATTCTATTTAAGTTTCAGAGTTGCTTGAACACACTTTTATTGATCGTCGGTCTTGTTATCGTTGCGATTTCAAATTCTACTAAATATACCCACTGGGAAAATAGGTAAGCACCTTACGAGGTAAGCCATGTTTTCTTTCAGTTTTTAGTATCAAAATTGTCATCATGGCCAATGCCATCAGTTCTCTTCCTTTGGTTCGACTTAATTGAAGTACAGCATGTTCCTAAAGCTAGGCCAAATCCTATTAGTTGAGCTTGATGACAACGATTGAAGGATTAGCTGATCCAGGCGGAGCTAAGAAGCCGCTACAACAATTACAACTACGCCAAAATGGCAGAATGTTCATTGTGAGGTCATCGATGAGGTTATTCACGGCGACCATTCAAATGCTGGCCCATGAAGCTTAAGCTCAGACATTGGGCTTCATGTAAACATAAAAAGTTAGCCTAAGCCTTTGCAGTGATGAAATAAGCTCAAGGTCTGGAATTTGTACAGAAAATCGAATCGGAGCTTAGGCTCACTTTTTGTGCATAAAGCCCTCTATTTCTGTAGTACTAACGAAGTAGGAGCTTAAGCTCGAATATTTTTCAATGAAAACTTAGTCGGAGTTTGGGCTCACTTTTGCTTCAGGTAAGTACTGTGACAATATACATATACATGTATGTACATGCGTATGTATGGATGTACAGAGGTGCATAATCTTTACAAATATTAAGTAAATGTGGACATATGTATGTATGTGCGTAATCACCTGCATAAATTGTTTGTTTGTATGAACGTTTGAACATTATTATTATATGAACGTGTAATAAATGGAAGGGCTGCCGAACTAGGTACTTACTATTTATCTCTCATCTCGACCTCACTCCCACTGGCAAAGAGCCGCATCGCCAAGCTCAATCTCTGCAAGTAATCTCTTAAAACTCATTGTCTGCTATTCGAACGCTCTTTTTAGCCCTTCACTCACATAAACAACAACACTTTGTTCCATACGCCTCTTCTCAATGCTGAAATGTGTCCTCGCAATTTGTGTATATTTTTTTATTGCCGCCTTAATAAAATTGTGCACCTCCTCCCCTTGTCACTCCTGCAGCTCGTTGCGCTTTGCTGATTACTCAAAAGTGTTTTTCGAGGCGTTTATAAATGAGTGCGACTGCTGTGACAATCGAGCGAGCCACCGAGCGAAGCGACAAGCAAACGCACAGACGGACGGGCTGCAACAGACTACAGACTACAGACTTTAGACGACTACCAACTAAGCAGTCATCAAACTAGCCAAATGCGAATAGAGTCCACTGTATTCGTATATAAAAAAGCGTCTTTTTTATGATGTCTGAATGAGTATGTATGAGATGTAATAAAATGTTCATTTTTCGTCTAATGATGAGGTGTTCCTGTAATCATGTATGCTTTACCTCGACTGATACTCGCACTAATGAGAGATTATAAATTATAGAAATATTACCCGTATTTTCAAATGAGATCGCATGCATATATATTGATATATGTATGTAGGTATATACATTTGTAAATTGCATCTCCTTCTCCCCATAACTACGTACATCGATATATCGAAATTCACCTTGATAACTTCTATATTACCCGTACATACGTAGTTAATAAGAACTATGTATGCAGAAAATCTGTTGAGATTCAGAAATGGTCCTGGGAAGTATTGATAATGTTGTAGCGTTTAGAAATTGAGAATAATCAGAAGACCTAAGAAAAATGCCTAAATGAAACACTGTGCTTCTTTTGAACTTAGGAGATTTGCTTTTAATTGATTATAGAATAGATTGACACTTACATATACAGTTGTGGTCAGCTGATTAAGTCAAGTGACACTTTGTCTAGTTTTGGCTATTTTTCTTTTGTTTATTTAATGTTTACATTTTTTTATAAAATTCTAGCACTTTACCTTACCAACCCCACATAAATCCACATTCCAAACCTCGTACAAACATTATGAAAATTCAAAAAACTTTAACATTTGCACCCAAAAATTTTAAACTTTTTATTTAGAATTTTTAGAAAACTTTAGGGTATGCAGTTTTGTAGCTCATAAAATTTTAGTAGGTTAAAGTGCAAATTTCAAGATGCTAGAAAATCCCGTTGATTTTTAATATATATATTTTTTTTTGCTGATGGTGCTAAGCATTTTCTCCCATACAAATTAATTTGTCGAGCATATTTTATATGGGGGACAATGCATAACACCGCCAGGCAAAAAAAAAAAATATTAAAAATCAACGCGATACTCTCATCAAAACTGTTTTTTTTTTCTTAAATTTCTGCTTGATCTACGGCAGCGAGGATTGTGCGGGATGTCCCCTCTAGCCGCATTTTCATCAAGGACTTATTTTTCTACACTTATTACGAGGTTTTCAGTTTTAATTTTTCGTAGAGCGGTTGTTTGATCGTGACTTAGCCATATATATGAATTATAAGTGTATTTCCCGCTTTTTAACTACGACTGGACGGTTTATTGACTCGGCTTCGGACCCTCCAAGAGATGTCCCAGTCTTTGCCAATTCATCAGCTCACACATTGCCGTATTTTTTCCTATGGCTACTTCCGCTTAGGAGAGATGTCCAGAATTTCAGAGAGTACACCCTCGTTCATACCGTATTCCATCATGGACTCTTGTGTATAGATTCCAGCTGAATTCTCCTTGATTACCCATTCCCGTCTAGAGGGGTACTTCACCTGAAAGCTAACGTAGGAATTTTGCCTTAATTCTGAGTTGTCAAGAGTACCACTATGTCGATATTGCTGGAACTTCAAAATCCTGAATCTTTGAGTCTGATTGTAGATATTGCGCATGTGCGCAGAATCAATTTATGTGCATCGATAGGACACGACTTAATGGATCCTACAGTACCTACACAAGCTGCTCGCTGAACGCTACGTACTTCTCTGACGTTGTATTGCTGGTCCTAAGCGCACTTTTCGATGCCAACGAGTATAACCTGAACGATGATCCCTCTAAGGTTTCACTTATTGTTGAAGAAAAGAGACCAGCCTCACCGTTTTCCTAGCGTTCCAGGCGGATGTCGTTGATTGTCACTACCCAGAGCAACGACGTTCGAAGGCCTCCGTGGGGAGCAGTGTTACTGCATATAGGGTCTGCAACTTGACGTTTTCGAGACTTTTCCCAAAAAGTACACCTGTCATTTCTGAACCTTAAAAACCCCGCACGAGCGATAAAATTAACTTTAACGAAGAGAGAGAGAGGCTGTGCATCAAAAACTCAATGGACTTCATTTAAAATTTCATGGGAATCCAAATGACTTTTGAAGCTTCCCAATATTTAAAGTTTAAATTGCTTTACGCACACATGCTCTACGCGTGCTACCTTAAGCTTAATGATTTACGTGAATCAATTTGAACAGCACTGTTTTCTAATAAGCAAACAATTACGGTTCTATAAACTCTTAATGTTTGGCAATTATCGTTTATCAACGACCGAACAATTTTAGATAACCTTTGAAATTATAAATGAAAACTACTTTTAATTCTACAATTTTAGGTGAAACGAATTTCTAATGTCTTCTTTAAACATTTCCAATTGCGTAGAAAACTCCATTCACATGGCGAGAGTGCGCGAAAGCACTTGTAACCCCACATTGCATTGTGTACCCTCTACTACATATGAACTTGTATGAGAGTATAGACAGAGACAGCTGCAGTGAGAGTGAATTCAGTGAATGCCCATAATAATGAGTGCTTTCGTTACAGTTTTACTAATGGTACAATGAAATGCTGTCAAAATTCAAAGCAAACATCATTTTTCATAATCATCATCAAATATTTAGGCAACAACAACAGCACACTTATCGGAGTTTCGAGTTCGGTTATCCGCACCGGGATATGGTATGTACATAGGTGGCTTGGGGGCAGGACGCAGAAGAAGTAGAGCCAATGCACTGACTTAGAGGCAACACAGTTAGAAATAGAGTTCATTTGAAAGGTAAGAAAGACAAGAACGAAAGAAAGTGAGTGAAGAATGGAATGGGCGCGCATTATGGCTTTTGGGGCTACGTTTCTACGTTTGATTAACCTTGAAGGCATGGCTGGAACGCCGCACCGCAAAGCAGAACGGAATGGATGGAATGGATGGAGCAGCGGACGGGGCACCACCATTGGCCGTATGTGGAACGGGAAGCGGGAAAAGTTGAGCTATTTAAGTTAACATACTTAGGGTTATCTTTCGTTTTGTGTTTCAAGTTTTTGGTGCAGCGCCCATTCCATGCCTAACTTCTTTTCTTCGCTAATACAAATGTATGTATTTGGGTTTAGATGTAGTTGTGTGCATCCACGACCTTACCCGTAGTATTTCTCATGCGTTAGAACTACACATGCATACATACATATCCATAGATATGTGACAGATGATGGAATAATACTTACTTTACGTACGGCGGCAGGTTCTTCTCGTTCCCATACAAATCAATCTTTGGTACTCTTCATAGCTGGCTTTGCTTATCTTTTTTTTGTTTTTTTGTTCTGACTTAAACACATTAAGAACAAACAGCTAGCAAAAACACCAACACCATAACCATAACCATAACCGAAAGCATCACCAGCAATACATACATACATACATATGTATGTACATAATCGTTCGTGCTACACGCTTGTGTTTTAATTTATCATTTCTGGACATTCATTTGCTTGTAAACAAGATATTAATTAATCTGGCTTATATTAGTTTCATTAGCAAACATTAATTAGGTACCTTCGGAAAGCTAACCACCTACTGTTTGCTCTTACAGTTTGACGATATGAGTTTGAGGAGTTGGAGTGGAGCCCCAACTAACTGATGAATTAAACAGATCAGTTTGGCTTTGGGTGTACATATTAGGGTGGATCTACGTACAAACTAAAGACCACGAAAATTTCAAAAATCTAAAAAAAAACCTTTAGAAGCCGCTGCCAAGGTTAGGAAAACTTTAATTTTTTCAAATCCCAAAAAAAAAATGTAAAAATTTAATTTTGGCCAACTATCATTCAGCGATTTTATGTCAAAATTTGGAAACTTTCGGGGTGCCGCATAAAGAATTTAAATGTTGCTATTTTAAGGACCACCCTATTGCATATGTATACCGCCATCTTTTGCGTAGTAGCTAAGCTGTTATTATGCCAAATTACATAAATTCATTAAATATAAAACCCCCTATTTATATAACAAGCGTTTAACCCATGTATTTCGACACTAATCGCTACCGCATTGAGCGAAGAGATTCGCCAAAGTATTTTTTTTTCTAACTTCATATTGACTTTAAACAGAAAGAGCTGGATTTTCACAGAAACCAATTTAGGCAATTACTTCAACACCTACCTCAAGGGCAGGCTCGGGTTTGGCGACTTTAACACCAGAATGGACAAGTAAACAGTCGAGAAATTCTGCCTCCAACAACAGAGGCAGGCACTTTAATGTCCTCGATCAACCACCAACAAACCAAATTGATTAAATTATGCTAGACGGAAGATACGCTTTGAGCGTATTATTGGCGTTGGGTCCATTCTATGAACTCACATCGATTCGGATCCTTTAACTTATTGCAGTGAAGGCTCGCATGCGCCTTTGTACAAGAAAGAACTGAGCGTGACGAAAGTTTCGCATCGAAGCAAGCAACTAATTATTGCCCGACCATAAATGAGCAATGGGATTCTAACTACCTCTATTTAGTTAATACCACCCCGCGGAAAAATGGTTAGTATGACAAAGAATTTCACGCGGCTGTTGCAAGAAATGCCCAGCATACCTTACAGCCAACTGCCACGCGCTGGACTACTCAGCAACACCGCGACAAGAGGAAGGAATATGGTCATCTTTATAAGAAGAAGAAACAAGTGACAGCAACGTGAGCGCGACGAGTTTGAGATGCGAATAAGGCAGCAGTCAAATGGTTTAAAGGCTGAAGCAAGTGCCAGACGAAGATGAAACTCTGGTGCTCGTAACACACATCCTGAGAAATCTTTTGATATGGAGAGAGCGCTTCTCAACGCTCTTGAATGGTAACACCAGTGACAAATTTTATGATGAAGAACCCAGACTAATGTATATGGACTAAGTTAACGTCTCTCCACACGACTAGGATGAGATGGAAACAGCAATAAGGCGGCCTAAGAACAACAATACCACGAAGCCGACAAAATATTAGCTGTGCTGTTGACAGCCAGTAGCCAAGAGCTAGTAAGTGGCATTTAAGAGCTGTTAAGCGCAATTTGGTCTAATGACTGTCAGTGAACTCTGTCAAATCAACAAGAAGGGACGTTTTGTAATTTGTGCCAACCACTAAGGGATATTGACATTGCGTATGAGGTTCTTTCGGCAATACTGAGCGAGGGACTGAAGCTCTTAATGGCCCAATGGAATGGATAAGTGTAGGTGCATACACGGCCGATTGCCCATTGAACGGTTTTTTACAGAGCGTCAAATAGTGGAAAATACACCAAAAAAAAAACATACAACTCGTCATATACTATATTTTCGTCGCTCAGTTCCAATTGGGGACGCCGTTTGAGACCGAACGAGGTTTATGACAAGACGACTTAATCTCATGCGACTTCTTGCTTCAATCGTATACTCAAAATCGCACTAAATACCATCCGCCAATCTGGATTATGAATCGCAGCTGCCGAAATTGGCGTCGGTAGGCCTCAGCACCAGTGCCGTAAATGCCAGCGGTTGTTAAGAAGTACGACGTCGTCTTTGGCAGTTACAATGTTGACCAACTGGCGTAATTTTCCAACGCAGTGAGGAAATTGGTGAGTTTTCTCGTCTCGGCCTAAATCAGAAAAGGAAGGTATGCATTCAAAAAATCCACTAGGCAAACATGGTTACTATAATCGTATTTCCATACATACTTAGTTTCATTATTGAATGGAGTTTCAATTAAAAATACATATGTATAAGGGCAAAGCAAACATTCATTCGGCAATCCAATTAGTTGGCGCCTCAAAAGTAACAAGTTTTGGGGATTAAAAAGCCAAACTATTTATTTGGCTGATTGTGTAACGAAACCTTAAAATCATAGGCTGAAATAACTCGCATGACGGAACAAAGGCTTCATTGTTAAGTTTCAGTGTAAATCTGATTTTGGTGATATTGATTTACAAGTTCCCAGTATGACTACAAGCGAGTAACATTGATCTCTTCAAGATCAGTTGTAAATGAGAAAAGCCGATTTGGGGAAACATGTCGCTTGTTGGCTAATTTCTGGTTGCCACTGAACTTGTTTGGCTCAGTTGTTGCTGCTTTTTAAAATATGAATACATAAATACTATATTCATATAGCCATATTCATAAAAGTACATACTTAAATGGCTGATTTCGCAGATGCCCACATACGATTAAAGTGATCGTGCAGGCGAACGTACAAACGAGTGAATGGTAGCTACATATATACATATATACGTACATATGTAGTTAATCATCGGTGGCAATGGCTGACAAATCTGACGCGGCTGCTTGGATCGCTGCCTGTTGCTGTTCGCTTTGATGTGTCGCTGTCCAACTATTGCTGTTGTTGTTGTTGTTCTTTTTGCTGCACTTGGTGCAAGGTTACGGTTTACTGGTTGCACGGTACAATGAGCGTCTGCTCGGTTGGTTGATCGGCTGGTTGGCTGGTTGGCTGGTTGGCGTGTTTGTTGTTGAGAAATTCCTGCCGCAGCGCAATGTATTGGCTACCATCAAAATATGTCATAATTGACCGCTGGCAACAAGCCGACAACATTCGTGATAAGTTTCTAAGAATTTGTGTCCACTGCCGCGGCCGTATCGACGACTTGGAAGCGCTTCAACGCATTCAACGACTTGGTACATATACATATATATGTATGTATACATTCATACATCCATCCAAAGGTACTCCCTTACTGCACCTCGGCACGGTATTCGGTTCGCCCGGTACAGGTGTATGTCGCGCTGCAAACAGCGCAAACTCCATTGATACGGGCGCGCGATCATTGCTAAGCGCGTTGCGATATTGTAACATACCGACATACACATACACCCCTACAATTGATTGTAGCGCGCACATTTACGCGCGTTCGCACGCGTATTCGCATGGTACGTCGCTCAATGCAATCGTTAGGGCGATACGTTTCGTTGCGCTTGCGCGGCGGCATTTTGCGCATTGTGGTCGCATCAGTTACGGTGGTAAACGAGTGCGATCGGTCAGTTAAACGAGCAAAGCTGTTGTTGATGCCGCCGCCACCAGCACCGACGAAGCCATCATATCGCGAGCCCAGTGCTCAGTGCTCAGTGCCCAGTGAATCATCCCGTACAAGCAACGTCCTGCGGTATGCACACTATTTGCCTTCATCGTCGCTCATCGCAGTATCGCAGTTTGTCGTCGTCGTCGTCTTGGTCGTCGTCTTGGTCGTCTTGGTCGTTGGTCATTGGCGCTGGAGGCGCTTTGCAGCAGCGGCAGGTTGATAGGTAGGCAGACAGGCGGACTCGTAAGGCCTTCTTCTACCACAACTACTTTGCCCTGGAAAGCTTGTAAGACAAGCGTTCTAACCGTACGCGATGTACTTTTTATCATCCACATTGACCGATCACTGGCTGCAACAATAACAACGGCAATCGCAAATGCTGCCCGTTGTTGTACAAGAGTTCAGCACCACTTCATTTGCATATTGAAGATTTGTGTGGATGATTTAATAAAAGGAATCCGGTGATTTTATCAATAGCGCCCGCTTTTCGCATCCACCGTTCCGGCGAAAGCGTCAAAAGTGTAACACTGATACATTTGGTTTATGGGCGGGATACTTACATGGAGCTTTTGCAGCTGTTGATCCATGAAAACGAAATGTTCATGCAGCGTTCTTGATGCAGTTGATATACATACATATGTACGTAAGTATATATGTATAGGTATTTTTTTTTTATTACTACTTTGATCTTTATTAAGCGACAATCATAGTCCATCCGGAGAGCATCCAATGACTGCTATCCTGAGATCACACACATGCTGCTAAAAACTGAATTCTAAGATGCTTAGCTGAGACCACGGCATCACAGAAGAGACATAACTGAATTTGAGATTTCGCAGCGCGTAAAAAGAATAAATATAATAAACAATAGAAACCATCTCTAGGAAAACATTTACGTAAATTATTGCCAGGTTTACCAGGGTATTTCACAATTTGCCGCAGGTTTTAAATTTTCATAGCCCAATTTTTAGGTGGAAATACCTTTTTTTGAGAAAAAAATTTCAAACCAGACACACTTAAGATGGGATCCAAGATTTGCCAAGCAAGTTCGATCCATTTGTGGTAAAACCGTGCTCACCGCACCTGATTTCGTGCGACCCACGGTACAGCTCTGAAAAACATTGGGATGGGCACAGTATTGTGACCAAAAATTTGTATGTTGGGATGGGCGGGATCAGGATCGAATATTAAGTTCCGCGTTCAACTCTGTGTTCGACTAATTTCTGGGATACAAATTTTGCTTTTCCAAATGACGCACTTTTTCTTTTTAATGAAACAATGAGGAAGGAAACGAAATCTAGGTACGCTTTCTAAGTACAAATCAGACAGAGCGACATCTTCTCAGAGATGTCGCTTGGTCATCACCAGGGCCGTAGAAAATAAGCAAGAAAAAATCAATTTTAAGCGCTTAGATAAGCACTAAAACATTGGTAAATATGCATGCAAAAATGCTCGCAAACCAACAAAAATTAAGTTCAGTTAAATGCTTTGTATTTTTTTTTACTCAGTTTATTTCAAGGATTGAGAAATTGCAATGGACAAACAAGTGCTGCTTGATATTCTCAAATAATATAGGTCGGCGCTGGTCATTTTAATTTTTTTAAATATTCGTTTGAGATGAATAATTTTTAATCACTTCAATAACACCAATGCCTTCCCGTAGAGACGAACCATTGGTTTTAAATTTTTGTATCTAAGCAGAAATGCAGTTGAAGTGAAGGGTTAATAAAAACCAAATCTGCATTTATGTTATTATTTGTATTAATATTTCTTTAGTTCGACGAATAAAAAAGAAGCCCAAAGAATTGTCAAGAAAAATTTATTGAGCCAAATTTTTTAAAGCGAAATTCTTAAGAAATTTGCTACACTTTCGACTATGATTTGCTAAAGTTTGTTTGTGAAGAGTACAAACCAACCTTGTTTTCATTACATTATTTTGTAAGGAAAATAATGGCATAATACCAGAGGTCAAAACTTCTTGGACACTACTATTCACGCACACGAAATACCTACGAGGAATTTATTTTATTAGTAAAATAAGCTATTCCAAGCAAATGCTTTAACTTTTCGGCCCTTGGTCATCACATTAAAAAATTTCGCCGATCAAATGAATTGGACATAGGTGAAAAATAGGTAAATTTCAAGGTCAGTTTGAGTACATACCATTGAAATTTGTGTGTTTTAAAATTATTTAGGGTTTCAATTTCGATCACTGTTACATAGACTATTTACTGCGGCACTGAAACGGCTCCAAACTAATTTTTCTCGACATATTTTAGTTCTAGCAATGATTGAGTGTGACGAGCGACAATCGGGGTGCTGAGCTTATTGAAGGGGTGAGCGGAGAGTATCGGTCCTCTCTCTCTCAATTGCGACTCTCTCCCTTAACTATAGTTATATTCGTAACAAATTAAACAAAGCTGTTCCTTTGATCAGGCACACGCTACTTCCATATGGAGACAAAGAAGTAAGTCGCGTGAAACATGAAAATTGAAGAATTAACTCAAACAAGGAAACTTGTGAAAATCTCAAGCTATCGTGAAAATCGTAGACCACCAAAATTTTTTTAAGAGTGAGTCATCAACTGAAAGTTAGCAAAAAGTTTCCACGTGCAACATAACCTCTAATTGCACCTCGCCGTGTTCACACATACATATGTATGTATGACCTGTATACATACGTACAAGCATGCAACAACCACCTTTTCAGAGGATATATTGAACAAACAACGATGGAAATGTGGCAAAAATGGTAATGAGATGAAAGAAGTCCGCCTTCAAAGTTATTGTGGTTGTGCGGCAAAGGGTCTTGCGCCGCAATACGTCATCAGTTCCACCCGGTGGCAAAAAGGGCAGATGTTGACTGCGGCTGCGGCAACGTACGTACGTACACCTTCCTCCAACCATTTTCATATGCTCCATTTTTTTTTTTTTTTTTTTTTTTTTTGAAGCAGCACACACACACACACATAGATTCGCGAACATTTGATTTTACATAAATATGTACGTACGTCTGTATTTTGAGCGAATAGTACTCGCATGAGCACGTTTGGCGGTGCGCCTCGCCTCGGCAATCAGTGTGCCGCGCTTGACGATTTGGAGACTGCTGGCTGGCGGTTGGCGGTTGGCGGTTGGCGGTTGACGGCCGCTGGCGTGTGGTGGAGAATGGCCATGGCAGTCAATAATTTCGCACACGTAGACACGACATATTACACATACGTTAAAAATGTTAAGTGAATATCTGTATGTACAAATGCACAACACCAACAACAACAACAACGCCAATAAAAGCCAAAACAATAAGAGACACCGCAACAAAGTCACAAAAGAGCACTAGGCGTCTGCGTCTGCGTCTGCGTCTGGTGACAGCGCCGCCGCCTACCCTGCAATGTTTCACATTCACCCAAGTATGACGATGATGACAAACAAGGATTCCAAACTCAGATACCTGGATTCTTTTGGATAATTAAAAGCACTTAAGTTGGAATTTTTTGGGTTTTGTTTTTCTTGAGAACCGACCGAGTTGGCCAACAGTCCAATGCGACTTGCGACTTTAATCACGAATGTAAGCTGCGCGCTTAGGCACAAACAATGGGTTTTGGTTGGGCAGCAGCAGAGCGACAAGCAACGGCGGCCAGCACAACTAAATAAACATAATTAAAAAATATATTGTTAAAATTAAAAAAAAAGAAGAAAACAAAACAAACATAAATAAATAACTAGAGCTGCCTTGAGCGTGCCCGGCCGTACACTATTTGCGCTATTTATTCATACATCTGATCTGTACATAAATGTATTCATATGTTCGCACGCCAAAAAATGGCATTTTTTTTTGTTTGTTGTTGTGTGTGGTTGACTGCTTCATGGGAGAGCGTTTTAAGAGTATGCCGTCTGGTTTAAAGCCTAATTTGGCTAGGAGTTACACACATTCATTTCATTATGACACATGCAGGCGTTTGAATGCACAAGCATGTAGGTACGTATGTATACATATATATATATATGTAATTATAAGTACATATTAATGCGTATGTGGCTGCACTGCGGAATATGCGACTATTTCTTTGAAATCGATCTGATCATAATATCTGGCTGCATATGGCTTTGCTTTGCCACGGCCATCCAAGAAATATTTCTCTACATACATACATACATACATAAATAAATACATACGTAGTACTTAGTAGAATTTAGATGTATGACTACTGCCAGTCTCATAATCGTTACTATTTTAATATGTGCAATTATAAAGGAATACTTTGTAGTTAAAAATAATTAAAGTGAGCTTGTTATTCTTCGAGTTAAAGACGCAGCGACTAAAAGTTCAGGTGAATTGTGAAAATATTTTCATAGGAGTACACTTGAGATGAGGTGTGTAAGACCACCATAAAATACATACATATTCACTCTACCCACTGGGCTATGGAATTGGTACGTACAGACATCGTTTCTTAGTCAGCCAGCGAACCTTGCATTGCAGTGGGTCCCAAAACGATTTGGGAAGAGCGCTCAAGAAATAGAATGAACCGGTTCTGTTGAGTCCGGTTCCAACGAGAACTGGGGGGGTTATTGGTTCGGTTCCGGTTTTCAAAAAGGTGGTAACGGAAATAAACTGTATCAAACTTGCTCAAACAATAGATTATAAAAGACCTCTCCGAGCCGTTTGCTACCAAACGGGGTATCAGACAAGGCAAGGAGAAGATAATAACAGCCGCAGAGCTGAACCACTTAGGAACAATTTACTACAAGAGCGTGCAACTGCTGGCGTACGCCGATGACATCGACATCATCGGTAACAAAAACCGCGAAGTCTGTTCAGCCTTTCCCAAGTTCGATAGGGAAGTAAAGCGAATGGGTCCGGTGGTAAACGAGGACAAGACGAAGTATCTCCTGTCAACAAACAAACAGTCAGCGCATTCACGCCTTGGAAACCCTCGTCATTGTTGACAGTTATAATTTCGAGAAAGCAAAAGATTTCATTTATTTGGGAACCAGCATTAAGACCGACAATAATGTCAGCATCGAAATCCAACGCAGAATCATCCTTGCCAAGAAGTGCTACTTTGGCCTGAGTAGGCAATTTAGAAGTAAAGTCCCCTCTCGACGTACGAAAGTATTCAACTCGAAACCAGCTGGTGGCAGCAGAGGTTGAGGGAGGTCCCCACTGCGATGGAAAGACCAAGTGGAGAAGGACTTGGCATTTCCAGTGATCGGCACTTGGCACCGAAGAGAAACGACTTACGTGCTTTGTTGAACTTTGCCAAAATCGCTTAGGCGGTTACAGTGCCAATCAGGAGGAAGATGTATGCATTAATTTGCATTTATCTATGTATGTATTTCTAAAGCTCACTTTCACTTCCTCTAATTTTTGCTTGCTGATCTTACTGGTAAAGCTTTTAAAATTTCCCATAAAAAATATAGCAATCTAAGAGGTCTCTGCCTAGCAAAATACATTAATGTCTCAATGCATATATTCGTAGTCTTTGTGCTTGTTTGTATGTATGTATGTAAAAAATATTTTTCACTTTGCATATCTCCTAAAAAATTAAATTTCATTAACCTTTCGCAAGCCTGGTGGGGTCTCAGAAGATCACAATTATTGTAACAAATGCATTAGCGATATCCGAATATTAGAAGCTGAAATTCATTTAATTCTGAGTTTAGATCCCTCGATTTGTGTGTCACAATATCTAGAAGCAGGGCAAGGATCGGCGAAATACGTAGAAAACGTTTTAGGCGCCAAACATTCATTTATTGGAATCAAATATGATCCTATTTTCCTGTTATTATCCTTTTAATCCTCAAATAATCTATGATATAACTTTGAAACTTTTTTACTAGAGCAACAAAATCAACCATTTTTAGAACTTGTGTCTGTTTGTCTATCCGTCTATCTGTATGTTAGTACGCGCATCACTCGAAAACTAATGGATTTGATTGAATTCAGTTTTCACCGGTGCACTGCGCAAGGATCTGGATTAAAATGTAGGGGAAAAATAAATTGATAAGATAAAATAAATATTGCAATATGGCTGCCAAACGAAAGAGGTTTAAGAAGGGTTACAGTCGAAAACATTTTTGTTGAAGGTTGCCACCTGTTTGGAAATTTTAATTTGATTTACTTGATAATATAAATTAAATATTGCAATGTGGGTATCAAACTAAAGAGGTTTAAGAAAGCTTTCTGCCAAAAAAAAAAACAGGCTTAAGAAAGTTTAGAAAATATTTTTTTAGCGGGTTGCCACCTATTCGAAAAACTTTATTCAGTTAAATAATACACCTTTGAAGAGAGTGCACGACAAGTAGAATCAAGTTAAGTGTATAAACTCAATTTCCAGGATTAAATGCCCTCGAAAATATAGTAACTAACACCCTTATTCACAGGAAATAAAGTATATTTCATAAATCGAAAAATTGTTTGAGAATCTCACTTCATAAAGCTCTTCAAATCTATTATTTTTCTTATGAATGAAACCACACGAGTTTTGCGAGCGAAGTGCAGTAGGGCGGGTTTTTGATTGTATCTAGTAAAATTGTAACATTATAAATATTAAGAAAAACTAATATGGCGGGATTTTATGCGAGCACCAGAAGCCAAATCAACAATTTTTATAATGGCTAATATGGGTAGAACATCAATTATTGTATACACATAAAGAAATTCTTTATTTTTCTTGTTTCAAATCTTCACATAGGCCGTAACACGTAGCTTCCCATTTTGGGGTGTTCTAGACCCCATCAGTCTAAGTGACGTTAATATCTGTTCACCAGTATCTTAGGAAAGGTTAAACAGTAACGCATAAGTTAACGATTTAACGCAATTACGGCGAGTGTTTCGGCCTTAATAAGGAAACAATAACATAAGTAGAAAAATATAATTATAAAAACATACATACGTACTATATGTATTCAAATTTTGCCTGTTGGCCAGCACTTCATTCACAATAAGCCACCATCAGCGATTGGAGGACCGACGCTGGTGGCGATCGCAGCTCCTTCAACCCAAAGTGATTTGAAGCCGGAATTTTTTGGAAAAGATATAGGTACATACATATTTTCACAATTTTACTCTACATATTTATTTGCTTGTTAGCGAAAAGTAAACAACGCAATCATGGAAATAAGTACTTACCGCGTACGCGTAGTAGGAGCAATGAGTCTGTAGAAGCAGAACAAAACACGACTGCAAGCCCAAATACGGTACATATAAGTAAGTATTTATTGTAGGGTGGTCCGAAAATAGATCCGGGGGAAAAGGTTTAAAATAAAAGCTCTCACAACCCCAGGAATTTTCCAAATGGATAAAAAGGATAGCCGAATTTTTTTTGTTCAAAAAAAAAATAGTATTTGGAACTGCCTCAAAGTTCATGAAGTTTTCTATTTATTTTATATGGAAGAACTCGTTTTCGTACAAATGGTATAGAATTCTTGAAAATCAATATTTTTTAGCCGAAAGCTATGTTTCTCTTTAGGAGACTTCCAATAACAATACCCAATTGTTTACTTAGCCATTTCTTAATATTATTATAGGTCTCCAAAACCCCCAAAAAAATACAATAGGGTGAAAAATCGTTATTATTAAAAAGTTGGATATTATTACAGGAAATCTCCTGACGAAAAACAGAGAATTCCGATCAAAAAAATATTGTTTTCAAGAATTCTATATCTTTTCTACGGAAATGTGTTTTACCGCATAAATGGGAAACTTCATTAGGTTTGAGGCTATATATATATAGATTTTTTTTCAACAAAAAGATGGGTATTCTTTTTTTCCATGTAGATAAATCCAATTGGCGGAGAGCTAAAAATATTTGTTTTCTATTTTCGGAGCACCCTAATGCCCGCATGTGTAAAGTAACGATATTTCTTCAGCACCGTGAGTGATGTGTGCGTGTACATTTGAACAATATTGATACAAGTCACAAGTGCCTAGTCAGCGTGATTTGCGAAAAATGCGCTTTATTGGTCTGGTTTAATGAATTTGTTTAACCCCGGTCAATTTCACGTGAAAAGAGGAACAACAAATCAGTTACAGATACAGTAAGCTAGGCTTGCGAATGACTCTTAAACGAAAAAAAAACTGAGTAAGTGTAGTTGCTACACGCGAAAGAAGTGAAACATCGTAGAAAAAATTTGATCAGAAAGGAGGAGGTTTGCAATATATTTTCGAATACATATATTTAGCTGTATGTAATTTCTTTGCACGAGCTTTATTTTTTCCGATAGAATAGGAAACTATGTGAAATGGTTTCATTTTCAACTCAAATGTTGTTAGGTTTTTTTGAGTTCTTTGAAACGAGTGACCTCTGTCTCTCACAAATGCAAATGGTAAAGGTAAATAAAGCCACAAGCCAAGCAATTTCTATTCTTAATTCTTTCATTTAAAGACAGTATAAGACACTGCAGATTTCGTGCGCCCTGTGACGGTTAGTTGGTAACAAACATAGGCGTACTTGCATATAAGTACCCGGCAGGAAAAAGTATTTTATGTAGCCTATTATAAAGCCGGCGATTTTGTACATCATTTTCCAAGTGAAAGTTTGGATATTTTGGATAGTAAAGATCTTAAGAGGAAATTTGTGTGTATTATGTTATTCGGGTGTAAGTGATTTTACATATTGTACTATCATCTGCTCGAAACATTGGTCACAGTAGTCGGAAGAATGGTCTGGATCTTCTCTTATCTAATTTATTCCAGTTCTGTCCTGCTATCCTACAGATGGGTTCTGCAGACCTTCATGCATTCTCTTGTCCGGTAAGGTTACTTTCCAGATAGAGAGCCACTGATCGCAAAAAAAGAGAATCTCTATTCTTTGGCAGCTCATTTCAAATGGAGTTTCCAAGCTTATTTAGCGCGTCACCTTATCCTTGATGTGGATTTGTCACATTCAATTATAGCTGCCTGTAAGTTAAGAGATGAATCGATCATCCACTTTTTAGCTTCGTTGCTTGCTTTTAGTTTAGCTTGGAAAACTGTGCCGAAATCAGGCAAAGCAAAACAAAAGGTTGAGTAAGAGCTCCTCCGAGTATACGCCACATCCCACTACTTCAAGACTGGATCATTAATAGTACCTCGAGGAAAACCCGAAGATCTTCAATTTGGAGCATCCGAATCTCTATTTTACCAGTGCGTGTAATCTAACTGCATTACAGCTTGCCTATATTTTCTCATACAAGTCTAAAAGTAAAATAAAAATGAAGAGTCTCTAAGGCTTTTCTCGACTCCTGCGATCATCATGCATGCCAGCCTCTGAACCTTGGTTAGCCTATTCTTTATTATAGATTTAATGGGGAAATGTCGTGGAGCAAATATGGACAACTTGGATTAGGGTGATCCCTACCCAACCACAAGGTCTAGATCAATAGTCTCTGGTGAAACCAGGCTCACTTCGCAAGTGATGCCTTTGACAAACGTACAAAATTAATTATGGGGAGAAAAGAAAAATTCACACATAAAATAGAGTATCTACTCACCAGCATAGCAGTGGCAAAATAAAAAAAAAAATGGTGGCTGGAGGCAACAGAATAGTTTTTTTTTTTTTTTAAACTAAATACTGTTCACTTTATCATTATTAAGTCCTTGATCCTTGAACATGGTGATGTTACCTAGCATGTATAGGCTTTCAGTTTCCTGCAGGGTATAAACATACACGTGTAGGCAGGTGAGTGCAGTGCAACTTTGCAGTCTGCGCCGCACTTTTACGACAGCACTCTGCGCCATCTTTTTTTCAATATTTTTTGTTTTTGCATCATCATCAACATAAACAACAATACTAGATACTGTATACACCTTCCTATCAGCGACTTTAATGTGTTCAAGTGTTTCAAATGTACGGTTGTTTGTTTGTATGTTTGTTTGTATGGATCTATGTTTGTGTGTGTGTTAGAGTAGATTTCGAAATATAGAATTAAAAATATGTAGAAGAAAGGGCTGGGAGTGTTGCAACTGGCTTGGTCGAGCATATACATACATACATACATACTACTTATACATACATACATATGTATGGATAGGTACATACAAACATAATGTACATACATGTCTATAGATGAAAGTCCAACTATAGTTTGAGTGGTCTAATGAAATCTGCGCTTGGGTGGTATAGGCGGAAGAAGAAACCGATGCACGCAGAAGAGGGACGCATGCGTGAAGCTAAAGCCTGACATTTGCCAATTTGGTGGACTCGCCGCTGACAACAGGCGGCAAAACACTTCGATTTAGATTGGGACTTGAATTTTATTTTGGTGGGAAAAATGACAGCGTTGCCACTTCCTGAGTGACAATGTGTAATTCCCGCGCTACAAATTAACAAATTCATCTCATTAGAATTGATGACAAAATCCAGCGTCTGCTGTGATTCATCTGAACGGCGCGCGGGTCGACCGCGCCAGTCAGCGATCATCTCCGGCTCGGTTCGACCGTTCATTTGCGCTCGCTTCTCCTCTCTTTACAGCACTTTCCAAGGTTGTGGGGTTTTAGCAATTGGAAAAAAATCCGCAACATTTCCGTCATTAATCAGCGATAAAAGCTTCTAATGCATTTCGGCCTGTCAATGTTTTGTATTTTACTATGCGCCGAAAGACTCCAGCTTCTCCTGCTAGCGGCTTACATATGTACATATGTAGCATCGCCACCGCAGCCGGCTGGCTGGCTTAGCTATTGCTTAGTTTTGTCGGGGTGTGGCATTTTTTTATCGTTATTTGATTCCGAGAATTTACGACACTCAAGCCGGCATTCGCGTTTCGCCAATCCTAAAAAAGTTATTAAAATTCAGAATATGGCTGAGGTGATAAAATGACAGCACAACACCCACATGCGGACGGACAAAAGGAGGCAAAAAGGCAAACAAACGTATGAACATATGAACGTATGACAGTGGACGGCAGCGACATACAAGCGAGTCAAATAGGTATGTATGTATGTATGTATGTGGCTTAGCGACGCACGCATGCGCGAATTTCTCAACCCGTTGCACTACGACAGCAAAATGTTGAGTGCAGCAACAATACCAACAACACCAACAACAAAAATAGCAACATGCACAACAAACAACTAAGCAAGGCTTAAAGCAGCTTAAAAGAATTGGCAATTTTTACGGCGACAATCGCGCGACGCTCGGCATTGAATGAACGGAACAACATCGCGAGGGAATATAAAAAAAAAAAACAAGTAAAAAAAGTCTAAGTTCGGGCAGAGCCGAACATTAGATACCCGGCGCAATTATTAAGTATAGTTTTTTTTTTCACCTTTCCGAAAACTACCGCTACATGGTTAGCAGGGGGTGGTTTTATCCCCTATTTCAAACATCTTCGATAAACTTATACATACAGTTATATATGGGCGGTATCACGACCATTTTCCAAAATTCCAAATAATTTTACTTCTTTTCAAGGGATTGTTGTTAGTATCACATTTGTTTAAATAAGCGTTCTTAAATTTCGAAATATGGAAGTTTCAAGCATTTCTTAAATTTGCCGTTATATAAAAAGTGGGCGTAATTTGTTCCGATTTCAATAATTTGCAGCGCTTTGTAATCATAAGGTGGCGTGGCTATGCCCATTTTCCAAAAATTTTTAAAATAGTCTCCTTTTTCGGCTAAAAATCATTGTAAATAACAATTTTGAGTGAATAGGCTTAAGTAGTTACTAAAATATCGGAGTTTTCGTATTTCTGAAAACTACCGTTACATGGGAGGTAGGCGTGGTTATTCGTCCGATATTGCCCATTTTCAATACCATCCGTCCTAAGCTGAAAAAAAATTACACATACCGAGTTTCGTTAAGATATCTCAATTTTTAGTCGAGTTATCGTGCGCACAGACGGACGGACGGACGGACAGACAATCACCGCATAATCGATTTCTTTTTTCATCCTGATCATTTATGTGTACATATGTCTATATCTATCTCGATTCGTTTTGCCTGTTACAAACAACCGTTATGTGAACAAAGTTATAATACCCTTGTGCACAATTGCGCTCGGGTATAAATATGCAGCAATACAACAACAGAAGAGCAGAACACATAAAATCAGAACTAAAAACAAAAATCGCATGCAAATGCAAAACAAGTCTAAATGAATTTGAATTCGGTCGCCAGCCGCTCTCGAACCACCACCATTCGCTTCACCTCAGCTGGTGGGGCCGCAGTCACAAAGAACCGACGGTAGGTGTGGAGGGGGGTGAGGTTTGGCGACGTGGGATGAGTGTTCGGCCGGTTTGCCGGTAGCAGGCAAAGGCAGAGGCAGAGGCCGAGGCAGCCGGCAGTCTTGCCTCTTTGCCAAACGGAACGGTTTCAGAGTGGGAAATACTTTATTTTGATATAAATTAATGGATTAAGTCGCATCAAGATGCATCGAATGGGACACCACAGCTTGGCGGCCAACAGAAAAATTAACAAGACGACGCAAATCAGGTACCCACCGCCAGCGACTTCACTACTGTGGAATTTATATGAACGATCGTTGTGTTGTTTTGGATTCTTATTGTCGTTGTTTTCTTATTTTATTTCAGATATTTTTGCTTAGTTGTTTTGTTGGTTTTGAAAAAATCAAAAACATTTATGGTTGAATTAAGCAATAAATGGATTGTGAATGCGAAAAAAATGACAATATCCAGTGGCGCAGCAGCCAACGATATGTGTGAATCATCGGCGGCGGATTGGCGGATTGGCGGATGTGGGTATAGGTTATATATATGTATGTATGTATGTTGGGGCTTTTGTTATTTAGTTTGTTTGCTTTGTGCCTTTTTCCGTTTTATGGCCAAGTTTCATTAATAAACATCAAATTAATCCATTTAAGTGATATGAATATTTTTTATTTCGAAAATTTCTCAATAAACGTGCATACACAAATTGTATGAATAAGTCATGACCTTGTGTTAATAAGGCAAGGTTGAAAATAGTAGATGCAATTACATATATACTAGTAAACCCGCAAGTATTTATACATCCATATCCTAGTGGCATATTTCATATAAATCCGTGCAGCCGTTTCTGAGTGAAGAGAGTTCGGTTTTTAAAATCATCAAATTTCTAATCATCTTGTACCGATAAAAATTCCTAACTGCTATAAATCTTATCGCATATCTACAGACCAAGCAAGGTCTTTACTTCGTCCTCTTATATTCGAAATTCGAAAGAACGATGCAAATCGAATTACATTCACAAAAAATTCCTTCTCGTTTAATATAAATTCAAATATATGTACTTAGTTAGATCGGTATGACTTCTCGAAAAATTGGCAACCTTAATCAACGACGTTTTCAAACTAAAGCTTTCATAAATCCCTTTCAATTGACACTCATCTAAACATAGTATAAAGGAAAGTCGAGATTTTTTGTACGCGGTAATCTCGAAAACTACTAAACGGATTTTGACGAGTTTTTCTCTAATATACTCTGTATCGACAGGAGAGTGACCTTTTTTACTTAGAATTTTAATAGAGTTGCCACCTGTCTAAAAGCCTATAAGATCCTCATCGTTCATTGGATTACGAAATATGAGGTGTCAAATGAAAGGGATTGGCCTCTAAAAAAGCACTAATGTTTTTGTTTTTGAATAGGGTTGCCATGTGTTAATAAAATTACTATATTCAATCATAATAAGCGTAGGCATCAGTTCTGCACCATGACTGTCAAACGAAAAAACTTAGCCCCTACATGCGCAATAATTTATTATTTTTCTGAGCAGGGTTGCCACCTATAAAAAAGTTAAAAAATTTTCGCCGTTCGTTGGATAACAAAATGAGATACCAAACAAAAGGGCTTTCACTTCGCATGTACAAACGCTTTAATTTTTTTTTAATAGGGTTGCCACCTATTATATCGCCTATACATAGTATAGGGGAAAGTCGAGAGCTAATCTTAAAAACTACTGAACGAATTTATACGAGATTTTTTAATTTTATAATCTGTAATAAAAACGCGTTTTTCGAAAAAATTACGAAAAAACTTGTTTGAAAAGAAAATTGGCTTGGAAAACATTTTTTTTTTTTCTTAAGCGATCACCACAAAATTTGTATAACAGTGTTATTGATATATTTGACGCTGGTCTTCATTTTCCCGTCATCCATTGCCCATAACCGTACAAAATTTAGAACGCATTGACTGGTTGAACCTTCAAAACCAGCTTACCCTTATTTAGTTATCAATTAGTTATCGACGCTGCTTTTATTACGATTAGGAAAAGTTAATTTTAAGATATCGAAGAAAATGCGGGGAATGCTTGGAAAAAATCAGTACATTTTGGGGGTTTACTGTTTTGAAAAACTACGCAAGACAGACCTTTAAATAACAGTACGGTCTTGCAAAAAACAGAACGGATGGTCACCGTATATATAGGCAACAGAAAACGATGCAGAAAAAATGGTTTTCGAGGTCGCCAATAAAATCTCTGACCCTTCTATTTGAAGCTGTTCGCAGATTCACGAACATATCTTATGGCAACCTTATTCACCACAGATTTGTCAACAAACCAGTTTTGCCTTATCTGGTTTTTAGGGAGGTGAGTAGTGGTTAGCAATGCGCGCTACCATTCCGCAGGGCATGGGTTCGAGCTCAGTTTCCGACCAATACACAAAAAATGAAAAATAAAAAGTGTTTTCTTATAGCGGTCGCCCCTCGGCAGGCAATGGCAAACCATAAAAATAACATCAAGGCGCACGCCACAAATCGGAGGAGAAGCTCGGCCCAGCACTAACACACTGTATAAGCTATATGTTACTGTATATTATTATAATGAGTATTTAAAATAACTGAAAAAGTCTCACTCCTTCTCTCCGTGAAGGTGCCTCCAGTCTAATAATTCAACCAGGCTTAAGGTTTGATATCTTTTAAAAGGCTTGATACAGCTCTTTGATTCAAGATATCAACACCACTACTAAGCCTTAGATGGATTTTTAGGTATATTAGAATTAGTACACCAGCTGCGGATCCTGAATATTTTTTGTAAAGAAGTATGCTCGGGTTTTTGCTAGTGCCGATCGATGGGCTTGGAGGTTAACCTCGTATACATACATATATTTACATATACATATTCAGTGGCGACCACAGCGCTATCTAGAATTCTGGCCAATACTAGAGGACCACGCCAACAATGTAGATAGCTACTAGCAAGCGTTGTTATAGCAAGGCTATTCCCCTTGATATTGCGGTACAAGAGTAACACAAGCTTCATGTAGCAAAACGAGGTCACCCAAACACTGAGCACTTGGATTACAAGAGCGCAGCAAGACAACGGGGTATGGCGCAGTGGCAAGCAAGGTGGGATACTGCCTAAAATAGAAGGAGGACCCATCGGCTTATTTCCAAACTTAAAGTGTGGCTAAATCGGAAGCACGGCAGGGCAGACTACCTACCGCACGCAAATTATTAGCGGCCGCTTTAAAAGTTACCTCCATCGTTTTGGGAATGAGGAAGATCCAGTTTGCGAAATTTGCAGCCCAGAAACAGAAGAAGAAGCAAAGCACGTGATATTTACTTGTCCACGATTCAACGATCACCGACGAAGATTTAAGGAAGCTTTGGGTATTAACGTTGCACCAGAAAACTTAGTCCTGCGAATGAACGATTGCGAAGGGGCGTGGAAGGCAGTCTGCAGTGTATCAACAGAAATTATGCAGCAGTTACGGGTAAGCGAACAGCAACGACGCAGAAACGAACGAGCACAGCGATTAAAGATAGAGAATAGTTAACGTCCAAGCGCGGACTAAGACTATGAATCGAGACCCCGACGTTCGTACCGAGATGACTAGCAATGTCGACCTGGACATCTTCGAGCACTTTGCTCAAACGGCCTACTGACGGTAGTTAAGTCTTTCGATGCCTTTAATCTTCTTCTTCTTCTTATTTGGCGCTGTAACCGCCTAAGCGATTTTGGCCGAGTCCAAAACAGCACGCCAGTCATTTCTCTTCTGTGCTAACTGACGCCAATTGAAAATGCCAAGTGAAGCCAAGTCCTTCTCCACCTGGTCTTTCCAACGCAGAGGAGGCCTTCCTCTTCCTCTGTTCCCAGCATCGCGGCCCGCGTTGAATATTTTCAGAGCAGGAGCGTTTCTGTCCATCCGAACGACATGGCCAAGCCAGCGGAGCCGCTGAATTTTAATTCGCTGCACTATGTCTATATCGTTGTAAAGCTCATACAGCTCATCGTTAAATCGTCTGCGATATTCGCCATCACCAACGCGTAAAGGTCCGTAAATCTTTCGCAGAATCTTTCTCTCGAAAACTCCAAGAGCCGCCTCATCAGATGCTTTCATTGTCCATGCTTCCGCGCCATACACCAGCACAGGCATGATGAGTGACTTATAGAGTGTGATCTTTGTACGACGAGAGAGGACTTTACTTCTCAATTGCCTACTCAGCCCAAAGTAGCACTTGTTGGCAAGAGTGATTCGGGGCACCGAAATTGCGCATATGGAAACTGTGCATTTAGACATTATTTCGGTTTCAACCGAAACTGTGCATGTATGCATACCTTCGTCTTTCACATATGCATTATTTCGGTTTTCATCCGAAACTGTGCATGTATGCTTTATTTCGTTTTTTGCCATATGCATTATTTCGGTTTTCTAACGAAAGTGTGCATATGGATAATTTCGTTTTTTCTAATATGAATTATTTACTTCTACTTAGTAAGGGTTTTAATCCCTAAGCGCGGCTGAAAGCCGCCTACGCAGAGAAAAGTTCTGAGCAAAAATACTTCCGCTCTTCTTTTCCGGCAATACTGAAAGGAGAATTGTACTTAGTAAGGGTTATAATCCCTAAGCGCGGCCGAAGGCCGCCTACGCAGAGATAAGTTCTGCGCAAAAATACTTCCGGCCCCCTTTTCCGGCAACATAGAAAGGAGAATTCTACTTAGTAAGGGTTATAATCCCTAAGCGCGGCCGAAGGCCGCCTACGCAGAAAGAAGTTCTGCGCAACAATACTTCCGCACTTCTTTTCCGGCAACAAAGAAAGGAGAATTGTACTTAGTAAGGGTTATAATCCTTAAGCGCGGCCGAAGGCCGCCTACGCAGAAAGAAGTTCTGCTCAAAAATACTTCCGGCCCCCTTTTCCGACAACACAGAAAGGAGAATTCTACTTAGTAAGGGTTATAATCCCTAAGTGCGGCCGAAGGCCGCCTACGCAGAGAGAAGTTTTGCGCAAAAATACTTCCGGTCCCCTTTTCCGGCAACACAGGAAGGAGAATTCTACTTAGTAAGGGTTATAATCCCTAAGCGCGGCCGAAGGCCGCCTACGCAGAAAGAAGTTCTGCGCAAAAATACTTCCGGTCCCCTTTTCCGGCAACACAGAAAGAAGAATTATACTTAGTAAGGGTTATAATCCCTAAGCGCGGCCGAAGGCCGCCTACGCAGAAAGAAGTTCTGCGCAAAAATACTTCCGGCCCCCTTTTCCGGCAACACAGAAAGGAGAATTGTACTTAGTAAGGGTTATAATCCCTAAGCGCGGCCGAAGGCCGCCTACGCAGAAAGAAGTTCTGCCCAAAAATTCTTCCGACCCCCTTTTCCGGCCACACAGAAAGGAGAATTCTACTTGGTAAGGGCTATAATCCCTAATCGCGGCCGAAGGCCGCCTACGCAGAAAGAAGTTCTGCGCAAAAATACTTCCGGCCCCCTTTTTCGGCAACACAGAAAGGAGAATTCTACTTGGTAAGGGTTATAATCCCTAAGCGCGGCCGAAGGCCGCCTACCCAGAAAAAAGTTCTGCGCAAAAATACTTCCGCCTTGCTTTTCCGGCAACACAGAAAGGAGAGTTCTACTTAGGAGGGGTTATAATCCCTAAGCGCGGCCGCAGGCCGCCTACTCAGAAAGAAGTTCGTTTTCATGTATGCACTATTTCGGTTTTTGTCATATGCATTATTTCGGTTTTGAACCGAAACTGTGCATGTATGCATTACTTCGTTTTTCTCATATGCGTTATTTCGGTTTTCAAACGAAAGTGTGCATGTATGCATTACTTCGGGTTTTTCATATGCATTATTTCGGTTTTCAACCGGATCTGTGCATATATGCATTATTTCGGTTTATTTCATATGCATTATTTCGGTTTTCAAACGAAAGAGTGCATATGCATTATTTCGGTTTTTTCGTATGCATTATTTCGGTTTTTTTCATATGCATTATTTCGTATGCACAGTTTCCATATGCACAATTTCAGGGTGCCGAGTGATTCTCCGTTGGATTTCAAGGCTGACATTATTATTGGTGTTAATGCTGGTTCCCAAATAAACGAAGTCGTCTACTTTTTCAAACTTGTAACTGTCAACAGTGACGTGGGTGCCAAGATGCGTATGCTCTGACTGTTTGTGTGCTGACAGGAGATACTTCGTTTTGTCCTCGTTCACCACCAGACCCATTCGCTTTACTTCTCTATCCACTTTGGAAAAGGCTGAACGGACGTAGCCCTTGTTTTTACCGATAATATCGATGTCGTCGGCATACGCCAGCAATTGTACGCTCTTATAAAGTATTGTGCCTGAGCGGTTCAGTTCTGCGGCTCTTATTATCTTCTCCAACATAAGATTAAAGAAATCACACGAAAGGGGGTCCCCTTGTCTGAAACCTCGTTTGGTATCAAACGGCTCGGAGAGGTCCTTCCCTATTCTGACGGAGCTGGTGGTATTGCTCAACGTCATTTTACACAGCCGTATTAGTTTCGCGGGGATACCAAATTCAGACATCGCGGCATAAAGGCAACTTCTCTTCGTGCTGTCGAAAGCGGCTTTGAAATCGACAAATAGATGGTGTGTGTCGATCCTATTCTCGCGGGTCTTTTCCAAGATTTGGCGTATTGATCTATGGTGGATTTTCCAGGCCTAAAGCCACACTGATAAGGTCCAATCAGCTCGTTGACGGTGGGCTTCAGTCTTTCGCACAATACGCTCGATAAGACCTTGTAACCTATGCTTAGAAGGCTAATTCCGCGGTAGTTGGCGCGTACGGCGGGGTCGCCTTTCTTGTGGATTGGCCAGAGCACACTTAAATTCCAGTCGTCGGGCATGCGTTCATCTGACCATATTCTGCATACGAGCTGATGCATGCACCTCATCAGCTCCTCGCCGCCGTACTTGAATAGCTCGACTGGCAGGTCGTCAGCTCCAGCAGCTTTGTTGTTTTTCAGCCGCGTAATCGCTATTCGTACCTCGACATAGTCAGGCGGTGGGACAGCTACTCCATCATCATCGACTGGGGACTCGGGTTCGTCTTCATCACTACTTTCAGCGCTGCTACCATTCAGTAGGTTATAAAAGTGTTCCCTCCACAATTTAAGTATATTCTGGACATCGGTCACTAGGTCGCCATTGTTGTTCTTACAGGAGTTCGCCCCGGTCTTGAAACCTTCCGTAAGTCGCCTAACCCTCTGGTAGAATTTTCGGGCGTTCTTCCTGTCGGCCAGCATCTCAAGCTCTTCGCACTTTAATCTCTACATGAAAAAAATATATATATATATAATGTCAGTAGCTTAAAATTCTTTCGTGACCTAAGTGCTCTGCCAGTCCTCCAATGTATGTATTAAGATATCATTCACAATGGATGCCCATATTTGTCTTCTTTCGCTTAACCACTAATCGTTTTGGACTTTCTTTTATCCCACAGTAAACCGCCCGAACAGCAGCCATCTCTTGAATGCTTTTGTCAACTCCTGACACAAAATCAAGCAAACATCCTCTAAGCGGCGGCTGGATATTTCCTACACATTGTTGTATTGTCGCAGCGAAGAATTCCCACTACCGTCCGAAAAGGATGCAGTGTAATCGATACTCCGAACAAAACGGAAAGCTCGCCTTTTGTTTGCAATTTCCGAGAGAGAGCGCATCGAAGGCGTCAAAGTTGAAGGATGTGCAAATTTTTAATGGTGTGAAATTAAGGTAAATTGTTTTTAACACCACGCTGGCTGGCCGCTGGCGGGCAAGAGGGTGTGCGCGCAAGAGGAATACAAAACTGCCGAATGCAAATAAATACTTTGTTATTTACACGTGAATAAGTACGTGCATATGGATGTACATACATATGTAAATGGCTGTATGCACTACTCGGTAAAAAAAAAAAATATTGCAGTCGCTTAAATGAGGTGTTAATATGAGATTTTGTAAATTTTGTTTTCGTGTACTAAATGTCGCTTTATGGCAGTTTGATTTGAAGGTGCGACACTTAGCCCAGTAATATACTCGCGCGTGTATGTACATATGTATGCGTGTGTTCCTTTAAATATGCTCGGCTGGGTACATGCATTTGTGCGTATGTAAATATTTGTGAAAAATTATATATGTGCGCCCAGACGGACATATGACGCATTTGCATTCTCCACGCTTCAAAAGCAAACAGCCAGCAAACGTCACAGCGCCGAGCCCGAGAAATAAAAAATCGCTGGGAAGAAGGTTGTAGTAGGCATGGTAAAATATGAGAATGCATCAGTGCTAATGGGAGCCGGCAATAGCTGTGAGGCGTCTGCGGAGAACGAAGCGAAAACTGTGGCATCGAAGGCAAGCAAAGGCAATGCAAGGCAAATTATTCGTACGACGTGTACGAGTGTGTGCGCGCGTATGGCGCAGAGGAAGGAAGGTAAAATTGAAATTAAAAAAAAAAAAACCCAACCAACCAGCGCCTTTCGCACAGCACAGCATGTCGTCCGCGTCAGAGCAAAAAAATTCAATTCCAGAACAAAGCAACCAAAAAAATAAATAAATAATAATAAAATAAAATATAATAAAAGCAAGGAATCCTAAGGATACGGTGGCAAATGCAAACCGTCTCAAGCGTGTTTAGCAGAGCCAACTGATGCGACCGAAGCGCTCGGACAAGAGAGAGAGGGAAGAATTCAACTAAAAAGCGCCAAGATCGAGTAGAAAAATTAAGCAATATAAAGGGGAAATTGAATAATATAAGAAACAGGCGACAGCAGCCGCAGCGACGACCCAAACAACAACAACAGCAACTACAGGCGTCAAACATAAAGACGACAGGAGTTCTTTCTAGCTGTTACAAAAATTATGAACAATTCATTTAACACCCCAGCATTGGTGGCAGCAGCGACGCAAGAGGAACAGCCACAGCCACAGCGACAGCCAAAGCCACAGCCACAGCCAAAGCGGAAAAGGTAGCAAGCGGTCGAGGATTTTTTCTTCAGCTTGGCTGTCTTCGAAGAATGTGGCATGCCTCAATATGTGCGGGTGCGCGGGGCGCGCAACCAGCAGCACATTTGCACTTTGCACGAACGTCCGATTATGAGTACATCAAGTGGAGGCAAGAACGCCAAGCACCACTTTGTCCGAAAATTTGCTTGAATATTTAAAAAGTGCCATCAAAAGATCCGTCGCTTAGCCCTGCTGCGTTGTGCTGCGCTGCGCTGCGCGGTTCTTGCATGTCAAGTTGAATTTTTTTGAAATTTTGTGCTGGCTTTCACTCTTGCGCTACCTACGAATGAATACGTATACCCAAAATCCTTATGCGCCGCCATGAGGGACTTCAAGAGCACACCACACCACAACACACCACAATACAATACAAACCGATGAACGACCTCGGCGCAAATGAAGTGAACTCATATCCAGTTTAAACTTCACACCTTTTGAATTTTCGCTTCGTTTGTCGCTCACTTGCTGTGCTGTGTTGCGGTACGTTGGTTGAGCTGATGCCCCTCGGTTGCTCCCCTGGTGCCTTACTAGTGTTGTGGCTGTGCATCGATGCAGTGATGTATGCGCTGGTGATCGAATGTTGCGCAGGCGCAATCGCAGGTGGCGGTGGCTGAAGCAATGCGAGCGGCGATGGTGCGGAGGTGCGAGAGACAACGCTTTGACGCTGGTGTAGAATTTCAAAACCGAAATGCACTTGCAAAGTAGCGGCTGACCGACCGACCCGATCGACCCGAGACGGTTGGAGCAGAGCGCCAACAGCATGGGGCTTGTGTGGCTGGTGTTGTTGCTTGACCGCTGTCGTGGGAGCTCTCAGATGTAAAACAATGCACATTTGTACTGCACATTACCTTTTTCGTTCACTTTCACACTTTTTTTGTTGTCGATATGGTTGTATGGCTTGGTTGCGAGTGATATT
>NW_023460832.1:0-31538 GCF_013731165.1 Rhagoletis pomonella | reverse complement strand
ATGCATGCATATGTCGTCGAGTATGATTTAATATCAAAAAAAAAAAAAACATTAATTAGCACTTGATGAAACAAAAAGTTGCCGAAAACAATGCATGTACATATACAATCATAAAGAACAAAAACAAAAGACTTAAGCAGCGAACTTCAGTTATTCACCCAACACCGTTGGGGCGCCAAAAAAAAAGATATACATATGTACATACCTACATTCATTTGATTTTTGCTTTTCGCTCAAACCTCCATTTTCTCACCACTCGTTGACGAATTTGTAAAACTAAATGAAGAATATAAAATTAAATTTGTTCTAATACTTAAATATTAAGATATACATACACACATACGTATATACGTATTTATGGAAACATATAGATATGCATGTATGTATGTATGATCATATTCCAGCACAATTACAAAGATGTTCTTAAAAATTAACAATTTTTATGGCTGATTTTATCAACAACAAAAGAGCTAAAGATACATTGACGTAAGCAGCACACAAAAAAAGCGCATGGAGTAGAAGAAATTCTTCGAACGAGTTTGATCAGAACTTGTAGATAGTTAATGTTTAAAATGGTTTACACAGTTGCTGATGTGTTCTTTTTTACATATTTTTGTCTATAAAGACAATAGCTAGAGCTGTTCTGCGTTTGACAAACGTCTCAACGAGTTTGGTGCTTGGTACTTGGTTTTTTTTTTTTTTTTTGAGAGCTTATTCATTCGCTTTTGCTTTTCAACCGCATAGCGAGCCTGAACTTTTGCTTTTAAAACAACAACAAAACAACTGTAAGCATTAATTGGGCAAATTATGCATGGATAATAGCAATCAATAAGTTGTAGCAATTCGTAATTTGGTTGATTGTGTGGCTTTGGAAAGTCTTTAGAATACAGACATTCATATGTACATTTGTATATACATACCAGGGGCGCACCCAGGAAAATATTTTGGGAGGAGTTTATACTTCTGAAAGTTCGCTTAAGATAATATGCTCTTTAAGGTAGATTTATGCAAGTTTTTTCGTAAATTGCACTTTATTTACATAAAATTAGCAAAGAACTCAAACATTTGTAACCGACTTCGAAAAAGGGAGAGGTTGTCAATTCGTCGGAATATTTTGTTTTATTTTTTGTGTATGCTACCGCATAACTTTGAACCACGTGAACCAATCTCAATAATTCTTTTTTTTTATCGGAAAGATGGTACCTCAAGGGTCGTCCCGTAATTTGAAAATTACTTGTTTAATATAAAGTTCTATAAACACAAGATGCGCTCAACTTTCAAAAGTAATAAAAAAATTTAAAAAAATGTTTTAATTTCCATTTTCCTCAATATCTGGTTTCTGGTTTTCGATTGATTTGATGATTTTTGGGAAAAATTAAATGGACTTTCATTTTTATTATTTAGGTAATTTTGGTGGAACGAATTCGAAGTTGGTAAATTAAATCTTCGAATCCTTGTTAAGTACATATCAGTGGTAAACTCTTTTAGGCTGTAAGGTGTAAAAAACAACAGTAAGTGAGTATGCATTGCATATTTTTAGGACAATGGTTTCATTCGAAGTTAAACTTTTAAGAGCTCTCAATAAAAACGAAAAATTCATATAAAATTACGCACAAGAAATGGAATAGAAATTTTCTTCTATCAAAATTTCTTAAATAAGTGTGCATCTCCCAAGAAAAAAAATGCTCGTATATTTATTTCTTCAAGAAAATTTACAGCAAAAGCAAAGTGCTTTTTGATAAAAAATATTTCTTGTTATTTTTCTTGAGAGCCGGCTTTAGGATACAGTTTGTATTTCAGGTTATTAGATTTAGGGGGGGTTTGAACCCCAAAACCCACCCCTTGTGTGCCCTTATGATACATACATACATAAAAATGAGCAGAAAGTCATATATAATGTGAATTGAATTGCAAATTTCACTTTTAATAAACGAGTCACAGAGTTAAGTATAAGAAGCAAAGAAGCTTGTTGTTTTTGCTTTCACGAAATAATAAAGCAGGGCGTGCTGATAAAAGGCACTAGCTTCATAATCTATTACGTCACAAGTTACTTTTACGCATGCGGAATGACTTTAATTTGTTGTAATCATTCTAAAAGTGACACTTTAAATAGACGCTCATATGAAACAACAGCGCCACCTACCATCCGTGTCATTTCATAGACTTAGACCGAACACAACTCTCGCACAAAACTCCAAAGATGCATTGACTGGATTCGGGATTGAACAACTCAATTCGGAGCTATCCTTTCTGCTTCCAGACTAGGCAAAGACGTTTGCAATTACGGAAATAGTTAGGTACATCATGCAAACACGAATGGTTGGTTGGTTGCAGTTCTTCATAGTAACGCATATTGCGCTACTTTGATGCACTTTCGTGGGAATTCTAAATACCTATGTACATATGTCTAGATCTCTCTGTCAAACCATCTTAATTCCTTGATTAATTTTCCTATATAATCTATAGTAGATGCTGATATATCTGCTAGCTTTATTTATATGTGACTTCCGAGACGCTGGGCCTTGGCATTCACAAAGGACTTGCTGGACACTTCCTTCTCTACCTTCTAATTGACACGTTCTATTAGAATTCTAAATACTTCTGCCCTTGATCTATTAAGCATATCTAGTGTCTTCATCCTGTTTTATTTAGGCCAAAGTTCCTTGGCTATTTTGCAAGTCTTTATATCCAACTACCTTTTCCTTGCCAGTCCAAAAAAATTCAAACCAATTTCTCTTTGAACGACTGCGCAGCAGCACCCAAGTGCAACAGCTTCGGAATCCTCCAAGTAGGCTCCTGTCTTCGCCAATTCATCGGCCTTCTCATTGCCTTCAATGTTCCTACAGCCGGGAACCCAGACAAGAGCGACGATTATTGACGCAGACACTGAAGATAATTCCATTTTACACTGCTGAACTAGCTGGGATTTGGTGATCGGAATTTCTGGTGCTCACAGCGCCATTTGGCTGTCAGAGTATATTGTTGCTTTCTTTATTCTACCGATGCCGTTTCCTATAACCTTAGAAGCTTCAAGATTGCCTAAGACCTACACTTGGCAGTTGGTTGCATCATTCCCTAGATGGAGAGACAAGGAGACGCCGAGTTCCTTGGAGTACAGAGCTGCCCTCTTTATCTGGTACTCTGCCCCCCTTCCACTCTCTTCTGGATGGGACTCTCACTGGTGTGTTTTTTAAGCTGATGTTGGATACCATATTGTCGGTCTGTTGTTGTGATTGCATTTCGTTGATGATCGTTCCGTGCGTGAATTTGCGAGTTCTCCATAATCCTGCTTCTCTGAGTCTCACTGCATGGCCCGTGGCGCCGTTATGGATGATAGACGCAGTCCCATTGGTAGCCTGAATTATTCTATTGTATAGCATCGTTCGTATCCATCTGCACACACTGTCATCAACATTTAGTTTCTGTAGCGAGTCTACAATGGTATTGATCTTGATATTATTGAATGCGCCTTCAATGTTAAAAAAGGCAGCTAGAATTTATTGCTTGAAGGCTTAAAGGTCTGAAATCTTTGTAATCTCTTTCTTGAATTAGGCATTCTTATCTTATTAAATAACCACTTCGACCCTTGAAAGTTAATCGCCTTTTCCTTTTATACTTCTATAAGTGGCATTCAACCATATATGCCTAATGGCTAATAATCTAAACAGGCAAAAGCAATACAATCAATAAATGTACACAACAACGCATGTACATACATATGTAGTTGTCAGTAATTTATTGGAAAAATATAAAATAGGAAATTAACGGAGGTACAAACATGCAAATATTAGCACGTACGTATGTACATTTATAAAATAAAACACTCATTTTTAATTTAGCAGAATTGGAAATTGATTCCAATGCCAAATATACATATGTACACTGCCGGCAAAATGTATTGGCACAGCAAATTTTTCACAATATATGCAAAAAAAAATTTCTAATATTTTTCCGCCAATTGTTTATAAAAATATGGTTCGTTCTACAACAAAAAACACTAAAATATAATTCCTAAACTTTGTGCAGCTAATTTTAATGCAAATTTTCAACTTTTTAATAAGATTTATTTTGGATTTGTTTGAGTATGCAGGTTTGTAGCCTATTCAATTTTATTATAACAAAGTACAAGTTTTAATTAGTTTGGAATTATTGTTGATTTTTGGCAATTATTTTCACGCAGTCTCTTCCATACAAAGAATTTTTTTCGAAAATACTTTATATGGAAAAAAATTCAAAACACCTTCAACAAAAAAAATTCTCAAAAATCAATGCGATTTTTGACTAACTCAGAGCTCACAGTTTTTTAACTAGAATTTAATGGGCTACAAAACTGCATAAAAATTGAAAATTTCCATGAAAATTTGCTGAATTTTAACAAAGTTTAGGAATTATATTTTTATGTTTTTTTGTTGTGGAAAAATCATATTTTTATAAAAAATTGGCGGAAAAAAATTTATGCATATATTGTGAAAAATTTGCTGTGCCAATACTTTTTGCCGGAAGTGTATTTATATGTATTTGTATTTAAATTCCAATTTCATGAATCACTAGACAGGCTTATTTCGTTAAACATTTAATAATATTATTTATTATTAATATTCTTTTTCGGTTCTTTATTTGCAAGAAACTCGTTTTTATATCGATTACTTCAAAAAAAAAAAAGTTTGATTGACTCAGGTTGACAAATCCTTATAAGCTGTTTTAAGACTACGCCAAATAAGGAAGTGAGAAAAATAAGTCTACAAAGCTGAGTAATAGAGTAGGCATAAATGAGATATTATGCCGCGTAGGTGGTTTACATTAAAGAAAATGTCGAAATTATTTAATTTATTTCCACTTAAACGCGCACTAAATTCAATTTTAAAGCGTGTATACCTAATATTTTTTAAAGATAAAACGAAAACATTCACTGGATATGTTTTCCTAACTTTTAGAAATTCTTTAAACACTTGAGGAGGGTTTATACATATGACTGTATGTATGTATTTATGTACATAAATTTGGCAAAACCAAACGTCCCATGCCTAACGTTTATCACTACAGGAAATCTCTCAAATGTGAGAGGTTGGCATTGAAAAATGTTACTGACTGCCGAGTTCATTAGAACTAGCCATTTTGCTGTTTTCAATAATCATTTAAATTAAATCTTTTTATATGATTTGAAGATGAACGCAGATTTTATGTTAAACATAAGCAAAGCAAATTCATTTTGGGCTTGAATGAAATGTACAAACTACTAAGCCAATAGCTGGGTTGGCTACTAAATCTGCGGTAGCTAGTATGAATGAGCACAGTTGGCATAACATAACGCTACTTAAATTGCGGACCAATTTATCTTTCTACGATTAAGGTAAGCTTTAAACAGCGTTATTTATTTTGGCGCATCGATGCCTTCGTGGAAGATGGAGCTATCACGGCAGCTAGTTCGAACACCCTACTTCAGAATTTTGTTGAAGAACGCCTCATTTCAGAATTTTTATTGAAAAGCATCATATCTCAGAATTTTGTTGAAGGACGCCCTACGAAAAACGCCCTACCTCAGCATGTTTTCAATGTATTTTCGTTTGAGATAGGGCATGTTTGAACCGAATTCTGAGCTCTAGCCTTCTTCAACCAAATTCTGAGATAGCGAATTTTTCAATAAAATTCTAAAATAAAGCGTTCTTCAATCAAAAAGTCTGAGGTAAGGCGTTCTTGAAAAGTTTTCTTTGATAGGTCGTTTTCGAACTGGCTGCCGAGATATGTTCCCCTCCGGTGACGATATATTCACAGTTAAATATGTACATAAATAAATTTTGTTCAGCAAAAGTTCATCCAAGAAGAAATATGTACTTTTGACTGTGCGAGAATATGAAGAGAACCTGCCTATACGACGCTATGACCAATTTTGGTATCCACATTCGACCAGCTCCAGCTTTGCGCCATCCACTGTAAGTATATTTGGCAATTCTTCTGAATAATTTTTATCAACAATAGCTGTTGAAGATGTCATAGCATGCCTAGGATGCTTCTGGCGTACGCAAATTACAACGATACCGTTGGCAGAGCTTTAAAAAGGCCCAAAGGATTCGTGGAAAAAAATTAAATTTCATTTTTAAAACTTAAAAGAGAGCTACGCAATTTGCTCATCGCTGTTCAAACACACATTGGATTTCTTGCATATGGGGTGTTCCATACCAAAACAGACGGGATTCACACTTGTGTGTTTGATTTGTTTCAAAATTTTAGGGTCGATGCTTAAACATAAATAATAAATAAATATGAAATTTGAGCTTGAATAATACATATTTACTTGCACCTTATTATACTAAAATTTATTGGGCTACAAAATTGCATACTCAAAAAAAATCTTAACAAAATTTATAAAATATTTAAATTCGTAATGTACTCATTTTACTCAACCTCTGTGTAAAAAAAACAAAAATCATATCTCAAATTATTGTAGAGTGCACCCCATAATACTATAATTAAATATTGCGTAACACGCAGAGCTAACATTGTGATTTTTTTCAATTTTTTTTGAGAGGGCATACTTACAAAAACTTTTTTTTTTTAATTTTCAAAATTTTTAAAATATTTTTTTTCATAGAGAATTTTGATGTGTGTATGTGTGATTTTTTTCAAATTTTTCCTTGCCCGATCTCGAGATATTTGCAAAAACTATTAAATCGATTTGTTTTTGTTTTTGTGCAGTAAAGTTTAAAAAAATGTATTAAACTGGCTCAAATTTCATATTTATTTATTATTTATGTTTATGCATCAACCCTAAAAATTTGAAATAAATCAAACACATGGAGTGTGAACGCCGTCCGTTTTGGTATAGAATGCCCCATATGCATTCATAAGTATGTTAATGTCGAATGAATACGTATGTATGTATGTATATACATATGTGGAAATGCGTAAAGCAGATAAAAATTCGTCTACGCTTTTATAGTAGTGCCATCTATCTTGGTTTTTATATTTTTTCCATTGAGGTAAAAAACTAAATATTCTGCATAATTTAGAGGATGTTCGTTCACCCTCATCAAGGTTATGCGTTCACACATTTTTATCATATTATATTAATCAATTCATATGTATGTATATCTTTTTTTATTATTTGCTACAGTTCTAATGCGAATACCAACGTCGAACTCACAACGCTTATGGCAATAATTATGTATGTACAAACATACGTACATACATACATACGTATAAGCTGTGAGCTTATAATAAGAACAGCACTAATGCTCATTTATGGTTTCAGTAGGACTGTGAGTGGTCAAACTCTGTTTGCAGCTGAACGACAAATGTTTAACGTGAATATGTATGTACACGTTAAAGCGAAAGTGATCTAGCAATAAATAACGCAACAAAAACGGACAAACTAGGTAGACAAAAAAAAGGCTAACTGATGTTAAACTGAAGCTAAGTTTTATTACCAGCAATTAACGAAATGCATTAGTACATATATGTATGTATGTATATGTATGTATGTACATATGTACGTATGCAGTTTATTCTTATGTCAAAACAACTAGAAATGTTTACGAATTCATAAATGATTATATCATGGGAATTTTGATCTACACCAAATATTTGTTGTATACATTAAATAATTCTCCCAGCTATGAACTTATTATGAGCAGCGCATCATTAAAAAGTAATAAGTTGTGTAAAAAAAAATGTATTCGTAAGACAGCAATTTATTCACATTTCGAAATGAGAACTCAATTAAAAACGTAAACATCTTGATTTTTTGACACCTTGGTTTTTCACATGAATTTTCTATCTAAAACATATCATTAATACTCACAGTTTGCTTAAATAAATGAAGTCATGTAAAATCGACCATTTATGGTTTAGATGAATTTTGGTCAGAACTTTTCTTTGATCATATGACGAAGTTTTACCAAAGGAAAAAAAATATTTTGTTTAACCGACTTCACCAAACGGAAAGGTTATCTATTCGTCGGAAGTAATTTGATTTAAATCCGAGCATTATGTCATGAAGAAATCAGCAATAATCTTAAATTTTTAGATGAGAATTGAAGTCGGTTTTTTTTTGCTTAAAAATTACTTGTTTTTTTTTAAGTTAGGGAAAGTTCTATATTTAAAATTTCCTGAATTTTGCAAGTTCATTTTTCTAATATCTGGAAAACTATTACGGACCCAAAATGGTTTTAATGTTTTAATGGTGATATTTCGGACTATATAAAAAATCGAAAAATAAAAAAAATACAGAATTTTTAAACTTAAAAAATTGTAAAGGCAAAAACTTTTATAAATTTGTGGCTCAATTTTTATACAATACGTCTAACTGATCCCAAAGGATACTGGAATTTTCAAGAAGATTTTTTTTGAAAGATATAATTTTTTAACTTAAAGAAAAACAATTTTTTGCAAACTCTAAATTAAAAATAAATTTTAATTATATAAAAATTGTTAATCATACTTTTATTTAAAGTTTGCAAAAGAAAAAAATTCAAAGCTAAAAAATATAAGGACATGGAAAAAAAAAAACAATTGGAAAATTTCGGGATCTTATAAGCTCAGTTAAACGTATTGAAAACAAAAAATTGAGCTAACAATTTTTATACGTTTTTACTTTTACAATTTTTTAAATTTAAAATTTTTATTATTCCCATTTTTTTTATATATGCATACATATTCTTTTATATATACAGTGGCGGTCAACAATGGATGAATGGTGTTTCGTTTTTAATATTTGGAAGGAAGAAGCGTTGGAAGGGATAGAAACGCATTGGAAGGGATAGGAAGACACTGTTAGGGATAGGAAGGATAGGTCATTGGAACGGATGACCTACTGGTCATTGGAAGGGATAGAAATGCATTATAAGAGATAGAAAGGCGTTGGAAGGGACAACTTAACCCTTCTACAATGATAAGGTCAAAATTACCCAGTTTTCATAAAAAAATTCTTTATTTACAGCGTTAAGTAATTTTATATAAGCTGCGGCGTTTTCTATTCTAAAAATAAAAAAGGCTTTTTATCTTATTTTGCTTTCTAGAAGATGAGATAGTTTTTCCATACACCCAGAGTGTTTCTGAGTCGTTTTTACCCAAATTATTATTTAGTATTTAAGTGCAACTTTGAACCGGTAAGCATACAGCACTTGTTGGAGTTGGAGTGTCTGCATGTGATAAATAAAATATGAACAGAAATCATATTGGGTTCAAAATGACCCAAAACATTATAGGAAGGGTTAAATTCCAAGCACTGCAGAAAGGTTAAACATTAGCTTGGAAATACATAAATATCTGCACACCTCTCCATTAATTCACATTTGCAGTTAGTTGACCGTGAAATAGCTTTTTAAACAATACCAAAATCTTCGACACGAAATAGTATGTTTGCAAATTCCCGTTTGGGAATTGGCATATGGTTTTTATTTTGTTGCTTCGATGATGTGATTTTAATAGCGCTAAGTGGGTGTAGATTTGCGGCTTTTTTCTGTTTTTGGAATTTACTTATCTATACTTAAACGTGCCTTTTCAAATAGCCAGCAGGCCGCGTTTACTGTTACTTTCTCCAGCTTTTTATTACTATTTGTCTAACAGTAAAACAAAGCGTTGAAAGGTAAAATGATGTTTTATAATATTCCGGTTTTTTAGAAGTATCTTCTTTTTTTTGCCAAAACCATTGAACATAAATAGATGAGATATTGTTAATGATAATAAAATTAAGCAAATAGGGAGCATTTTCAATTTATTCATTCGAATATTTTGAAAATAAAGCAAACCTTGCATCGAAAATTATTTACAATTAATTGGTTTTGTTTTATTTTAAAGTGAATTTTAGATTCTTAAGGTAAAAGCCACATTTTTTTCAAAAAAAGAAAAAGTAAGTACGCCTGGGCCGCACGGGAGAAGTGAAACTTACGTTACAGATCTATTTTGTCTCATAACCAATATACATACATATGTACGTAGATACATACATCTGCTTTTGCTTAAGGTTATATTTGTTGTCTTTTTTCTATCTAGATCTATACGTCTACCCCTGTTCTTTGTAACTACATTTACGTTATTCGGTTTTCCTTTATCTTTATCTCTATCAATAACAAAATCGATAGTAACATCCAACAAAATATCGATAACAAAACCGATAAAAATATCGATAAACAATCGACGACAAATTCGATGAAAATTTCGATTGTAAAACTATAATAATATTAGTAGCAAAACCGATTAAAAATATCGATGACAAAATCGATAAATAATCTATAACAAAGTCTATAACCAAAATCGATTAGAAAATCGATAAAAATATCGATAACAAAATCGATAAAAATATCGATATTAAAATCAAAAACAATATCGATAACAAAATCAATAGCCAAATTGAAAATTAATCGAAAAGATAAGAAAATCGATAAATGATCGATAACAAAATCGATAAATAAACGAAAAAAGGTCGATAACAAAACCGATAACAATATCGATTATTATATCGATAAGCCCCGAGAATGCCGAAAGTCTCTAAAATCCCAAAATAGTTCCCAGATTGATACTACGTTTATACGCACAGAATAATCGACTTAATTGAAAGCGCATTGACACCGTACACATTTCGCTGTAGTGTTTATACTTACGGCTTTATATCGGCATCAAAGTAACCGTCTTCAAAAGCAAACAAAATTAGCTGTTTTCATTTGACATTTTATAAGTTAACATAGTGGAAAGTGATAAAAATCAAGTTTTATTCGGCATTATAAAATCGTGGAAAAGAAAATGAACGATTATTATTAATCAGCTTTTAAATACTGATCCGATTATTTGGAATTTGAGCGGAACAGCTGATCTCCAATTCGCTTTGAGTGAGAGCGGTGTTTATACACTCTTTCTAACTGTCTGGAGAAATAAACTACAGATTTGAAATGGAGTGTGAGCCAAAACACTTCGCAATTTCAAAGCGAATTGAAATTCAGTTTATACATATGTTTTGAATCGCGGCGAAATGAATTAAAGCGACTTATGCATGCGTATAAACGTAGTATGAGTCTCTGTGTCCCTATCTATGTATATCCTTTTCTCTATAATTACCTTTATTTTAATCTTTCTTCCGCTATCTTCATCCTTACCCCTATCGGTATCCTCATCCTCATCTTTTCCTTTTTGTTTATCTTTGTTTTTCCTTTAATGTTTATAATTTTCTTCATCTACATACATATTCCCCTACACCTTTGCCCTTATATAAGTAAAGTGTTTAAATTTACCTTGCATCTTTTTTTTGTTTTTATTTTTACCTTCGCCTTTATACTTTTCATTATCTATGTATGTACTCACCTTACTTTCATTCTTGTATTGGTGTCTTTCTTTCTACTTTTATTAGCAAGTTTTTGTTAAGTTAATAACACACATTCAAGAAGCACTGGTTTCCGTCCCAACCATTTCCGTTGCACCATTTCCGTGTGCAATTTTCGTTGAATTTGCCAACTTACTCCCAACCAACCAACCGCCGCTAAAGAAGTTTCACTTCAAAAAAGTTTTTAAAATGGAACAATACAACAAAAAGTAAAGCTAAAACTAAAGACCAACTAGTTACAACAGAAATCGCCATTTAAACAACAATAGTGAAATTGTATGGCTAAACACTTAAGATATGTAAGTATTTAAATATACCGCTAGCTTAGAGTGAAAAGTTGCTAAGTCCACTTTTTATGAAAACTCATATTTTGATATAAGAGTCTAGAGAAATTAAATACGCATAGTTTCGAAAATTATAAAGGTACTTGTTTTATTTTTTCCATTTCATAAGCAATAAAAGGAAAATTTGCTAAGTCCAAAAGAAGCACCACAAATCCGATAAGGCCAAAATAATACGACATCTTTTAATAAATATCGAATCCTTCTGATTCTTATGGAGTTTTGCTTTGCTTTAAACGCGCAAAATGTTTGATTCAAAGTCTTGCGAAATAGTTAAAGAAAATGGCTATAGGAAGATTTTTTCCTCTCCTGTAAAATTTTTAAAATGGGACTTAGCAACTTTTTTTTATAAGCTAGCGATACATTTCTATTGTTCAAAGGGTTTGAACAAAAAGTGTGTACCATTAAAACATTTCGGTTTATACACTTTTAGTTTCATGTAGCATCTTTTGTAGCTAATTCTTGGTTTTCTACGCATTATACATATTTGTATAATAAAAACAATAATAATAATCAAAGATTGACGCTTACACATATGTTAGTGTTTGGCCGAGCTCCTCCTCCGATTTGTGGCGTGCGCCTCAATGTTGTCGCGCAAAGGGGAGGGCCTTACAGTGTTACGCCGACACCGAACGGAAATTGTATTTTTATGAGAAGCTCTTGATTTCGGTCGGAAACTGGGCTAATAAATAGATAACTGCCTACATTACTTAGTCCCACATTTTTGCTAGGATGCAGTCTCTTTTAGTTCCAAAGATATAAAATATAAAAAAAATTGTAAGCCGAATCTAAAATGGGAAGTCAAAAAAGTGTACGATTTATGAAAGAATAACCCATTTGAACGTTCTCTATACTAAGGCACATCGTATTCATTAGATTTCTTTATACAAAACGCCTCAAGAAAATAAAGAATTCTAGGTCATTTTTGCTTTTTACTTTCGGCATGAACAACATAATGAAATACTTCGTAACTTTCTGGATTTTTCGAAAACTTTCAGCATATTCTCTGAACTTTTTAAGAATATCGGGAATTTTTGGGGCTTTTCTTTTTTCGGGGATCTTCGTGGCATATTTTTAGGATATTACAGTATTATTCCGGCAGTTCGGAACAGGTTTTCCTTCGGACTTATAAAAATTATTTTATTTTTTATAAATGATAGAAGAGTTGACGACATCAAATTAAATTGTTCTCATTTTAATGGATCTTATTGAGTAGAGTAAAGGTAAAAAAATTTAAAAAAACTATTAGTATTTTTGTACACGTTTGTATTTATATACTTATTTACTTGAGTCACTTTTTAAAGAAGAATATTACATACATATGCACATATTCCATGAGTAAAAAAGTATTATTTATTTCTTATTTTTGTTCCCCTAACACCAATAACATTAGCATTAAAGTTTGCAAAAATCATCTAATTACTATAATTATAACTACTGAGCCTATAACTTAATTTCAATAATAACACCAAAATTAGCCGCCAAAGACAACAAACGACAAATTCAAATACGAAAATAAAAATATTATTTTAACACAATTAAGTAATTATGTAGGGTGGCTGACTGACATTGTGGCAGCATACAACACCAGCGCCACCACCGACAAAGCAAATTTTTTCGCGTCTACGACCACCTAGAAAAGAAAGATGTATTTATTCTTAAAAAATATTTTTTGGTAAGCTAAAAGAATCTCATGACTAATAATTATTCAAGCGCTGGCATTTTTTAGATATTTAACAGTACCGCCAACAATAGTTATACATACGCATGTATGTGCCACGCAGTGCCGGAGGAAATGTGCCCCATAGCGATTATTGAACGCAAAGCCGTTAAAAGCTTGCAACTTACACAATGTTTACACGTTCTGATTGTTAATGTTGCCCGCGCAGTTTTCGTTTTTTCTTTGGAAGTATTTCCCATCGTGAAAAAAATCTTACTGGAACCTCATCGTGTCGGTCTCCTTGTCCCTGGAGTTGCGGCTTAAACGATGATATGTCAATCATACTGGTGTGCCGGGCACATCACCATGCACCAAGGGGAAAAACCAAGTCTTCTGGAGTGGTGCTCAAGTCGAGGTGACAAGATTTCCAAGAATGCAGTAGCCGATACTGTGCACCACTAGGATGAGCAAGACAGTCGCAGGTGCAATAAGGTGGCGGAGATGGAGGATGTTGTTTTGAAACTAACGAAGAAACCTGAGGTCGTTAAACGAAGTAGACCTAAGGAAGAGTCTACAAAAGAAACTTGAGAAAAGCAGATACGAAAAGCACGCCCCAGCAAGAAGAAACGTCGGCGAAACGGCGATACTGTGAGGTGGCCAGGGATCACCTTCGGGTCGCCAGAGGCAGCGGAAAGCCCATTCAGGAGAGATGGGTCGAGATCGAGTCATTCCAGGATTTGACTCCAGTGAGTCCCTTAGGGGTTGTTGGATTTTCAAATAGAGAGATGAGTTTTCTAGGGAATTCCACGGCAAGGATATGGCCGAGCTCGGCAACGCCTGGAAGGGTTTGAAGGTCAAAGTAATCCCGGCCCCGGAGGTACCTAGGAAACCCAGGGTCCGCATTTGGCTGCTGAATATGGCCATGAATAGCGGCAAACTGCAACGGAAAGATTCGCAGATACCTTCTGAGGCATGAAGAATTTATTAAGCCATTACGAAAAATGGACAAAAAACTGCTCTTCGGAGTGAGAATGGCCAAACTATAAACATTCCGCTCCAATGAGTCGAACCCGGAGGCTGATATCGAGGACGCCAAACAGATGTTGGGCGATATGATTCTCAAGGCTATCGCAGCCAAGTGGATGCCAACCATATATATATCTTGAAGCTATGAGCAGTTTACTACATTTTTTAAGTATCTAATAGTGTTTTTCAGAGGTTCATTGGTTGTGATGGCGCCACCGGCCCATATTTTAATCCAGCCCTGGTGCCATGCATTGTGCATAATATTTAATCTAAAATTATGAACCCTAACGCTTACTAAATAAATGCTAGGCTCTGTAAAGGTACAATTTGACTATTGCAATAGTTTTTAATGCACGCACATCAAAATCAAACGTTTATTATCTTATGTATTCATACATATTTACATAGATATCTACTTATTTTTGTATGTACAAGCTGTCACATATACAAGTAAGCATATTTTAAAATATTTGTAGGATCTTTGCAATGAAAAGCTTGAAATGCAAATATTCCAAGGTCATTGAAATATTGAGGTTCATTGCCCAGATATTGCGAACGGAGACTGGTATTCAATTAGACTTCTTGGCTTCGGTTTATTTTAAACTTTTTCTGGTACAGTGGTTTTTTTCTTTGAATATTCTAGTTATTACTCAAGTTTGCTGTTGCTAGTAAAGTTCATATTTGTTGCGATTTCGGTGTACAACAACAAGAAAATGAAAGCCACTAAACATTTCATTTGAATTTAAATTAAATAAAATTTACATATATATGTAGTTTCTAGTTTTGAGCCTATTTACACAAAAGATGAAAACGAATGAAACATTCAAAATGGCAATTAAGTAGGATAGATTTATGTACTTAATATATGTAAATAGAAAATAGTGGAAAACATTAATTTTGATTTCAAAAGCAGTAAAACGTGATCAGCTAATAATTGCGTGCATAAATTAATAATTTGCTAATTTAATAAAGATCATACTTCTACAACTGTTTGTCGATTTGGGACCACAATATCATCTCTCCTTCGCAAAGTTGCGCTAGTTGCTTATCGCGAGTACAAATAGGTCCTTCTTTCCACACATGCTTTTTTGCAGAATTTTTGCAATACTAGCGTCAAGGAATCCATTGCCATGGCCGGGAGAATCCAAAAATACATTTAAAATTTTTGTATGCTGTTTTCGGGTCAAAAATTTAAAATAATATATGTATTAAAATATTTTACTTTTTAATGTCATTCTTAAGGTCAAGCTAATTTTTTATTGAATAAAATCGTCAAAATTATCTTCAAAAGTAATATTTTTGACTTTTATTTTTATTTCTTGTTCTTTCCATGGAAATGGATTCCTTGGCGAAAATATAGCTAAAAAGTATATTTGGAACTATTTAAAATGTTCATCGCAGTTCAAAAAAATATAAGAAATTTGAAACTCCCTACTTTTGAAAATCCTATGAAAGGTCAAAATTTTATCCAGCGGTACTATTTTTCCTAAGTTCTTCATCTTAACAGCTTTAAAATACTATTAAATTAATTTTGCTAGCTGTTCTCGTTCTTGAGATAGTACATAGATTTTGTCACAAAAAAGTTCACAGTCCACAATGTGCGCCCATGTCCATACTTACGAGATGACCAGGACAGCGCAACCATTGCATTTTTGTGCTCTTAACTGGAGTGCCCATGTCCATTATAAAGCTCTTAAAGCTGGTCATCCCTTCTTCTGTGATTCCCCTTCGACTACGCGGAAACAGTTAATGCTGGATCCTAGGTAAGCAAATTCTTTCAAAATTGTAACTGCCAACACAGACGTCTCTTCTAAAATGCGAAGATAATTTTGTGTCTTTTTCTAAGCTGAGAAAAACTGTGCAAACTGCGCCTAAGTTAAGACCGACCATGTTAATGCAAACGCCAGCAGTCGAACAACGCGAAGAGGTATTCGCGATTTAGAAGGTGCAAAAAGTTTAGCTCAACGTCCCTCTGCATGCAGGGATCCCAAATTTGGAAATAGTTTGAGGAAGTGTCTTCATACGAAATATATAATTTAAAATTGGCGAAAAGGCGCGTGATTGCTTATTCAAGGTCGTTTTCAGGATTTGATGAACTTGCCAAAATCAGTAGCTCGTTTCTGTAACTCTTCTCTACCGATTATTTCTCGACTGAAAGAGAATATACGTCATTCTCTACCAGTCATTAGCAGTAGAGAACAGGGCGGCGAATTCATATCTCAATTCGCCTTGGTAGAGAATTGTTACAGAAACGAGCTACTGGTCACTAATAGATTTTCCAGGTCTGAAGCCACTGAAGCTGATAAGATCCAATTGGTTGGTTTATGAAGTGCTCAGTCTTTCACATTACTTTCACGCGGTAACAGCTGGTAGTATATGCGCCCTTCGATTTCTTTTCTGCCGATTATGAACAGGCTTCGCCGTTACTCCATCCGCTTCAGCGCCTTCAAGTCACATTATTACCTGTCATAAGTTCTCTCCTCCTCTTAATCGAGTTAATGGGCGTTATCTTCGTCCCTATACATAGCTCTGTAGCTCGTTTCTGTAACTCTTCTCTACCGATTATTTCTCTACTGGTAGAGAATATACGTCATTCTCTACTACTCATTAGCAGTAGAGAACAGAGCGGCGAATTCATATCTCAATTTGCCTTGGTAGAGAATTGTTACTGAAACGAGCTACTAGGCTCTGCTTCATCAAACTCAACATCCGTATCGCCAGTCAGAAGCATTACAAAGTGTTCCCTCCATATCGCCAGTGTACTCTCGACGTCCGTTTCCAGATTCCCAATGTTGCCTTTTCAGGAGCTATACATATCACCGGTCTTGAAACCATTTCTTTACTGCCTTATTGCCTGTTAGAATTTTCCCGCCGCATTTCTGCCTACCAGCATCTCAAGTCTTTCTGCCCCTCTTTTCTCCCCCTTAGGAAGACCTCTTTCCCCCCTTGCATCTTTTCTAGGTACCACACAATTGTCACGCGCATCGCTGTCGCATAGAAGCGGTACTCTTCATCATACCAGTTGTATCTGCATGAGTGGTAGTAACCAACAACTTTTCCGCACCGTTACCAACCCTACAAGACAGCTGAGTATCATATGAGTACTCATATTATCATTATCCCTAATCACAAAAGTGCTTATCAAAGTCCTCATTTTCGTTCAGGCCATGGGAAAAAATTGAGTACTTTCCCCTCAATGTTGTCATCAGAAAGTCCTCAGTACTAATAGTCAAACTACTCATTTATGCCGTACTACAAAAACAAAAGTGTAAATGTGTGAGAATTTTTGCCTAAAGTGCTCAGCAATGTCTTGTAGGGAAATTATTGGGAGATGGAGTCTCAGTGTTCATACATACATACATGCCTATATGTATGTATATGTAATAGGGTGATCAAAAAAAGCTTAAAATGTCAAACTCTCAGCCTCTAGGATTTTTCTAAATGGAAAAAAGAATAACCGCATGTTTTTTTTTTTTAATTTATATTTAGGACTACCTTAAAGCCCATGAAGTTTTCTAAGTATTTTATATAGGGAAAAACCACTTTTCGTAGAAATTGTATAGAATTCCAGAAAATCAATACTCTTCCAATACTTCCGATAATAATATCTAATTGTTTATTTTACCATTTTTTAATACGAATATTTTATGGGTCTCTACTGCATTTTTTAGGACAAAAAAAATAGTCAGTATAAAAAAATGGTTAGATTAACAATTTAAACAGAATTTTTCGGATGGAAAAAATATTGATTTTCAAGAAGTCTATACCATTTCTACGAAATAGTGTTTTTCCCATATAAAATACCTGGAAATCTTCATGGGCTTTGAAGCAGTTCTAAATATCATTTTTTTAACATAAAATTACGAGTATTCTTTTTTTCATTTAGAAACATCCTAGAGCGTGAGATCCTAAAATTTTAAACTTGTTTTCCCCCCGCATGTATTTTTGGACCAACCTAATATGTAATCACGTATGTACGCATTTTAATAGAAGGCATATTTTCCCATAGAACAGAAGCCAAACCACCGAATTTTTCAAAATCCGGTTACTGGAAAAATCTTATCGCTAAATATTCAAAATATTTAAGTAGCACTATTCTAATTATTTCGCTTCTAATAATTCGTTTATAGCTTGGTTATTGTCATTAATCAAAGTCAGCTTAATATTCCAACTCGCTGTGGTTTAGATGAAGATAATATAAGTTATATAATATAACCAATAATTAATACATATCGTCGTTTAAAGTACAAAACCGCGTATCACCAAAATGCAAAACCAAGCTCTTGGCTCAATCCTTATCCATTCGTATTGAAATATACTAGCCAGAAATGCGAATACTTTATTAAAAAAGAGAACCATTTTGAAATATGAGTGTTTTTACTCTCTTCTTCTTCTTCTTATTTGGCGCTGTAACCGCCTAGGCGATTTTGGCCGAGTTCAACAAAGCACGACAGTCGTTTCTTTTCTGTACCAATTCGAAATTGCAAGTGAAGTCAAGTCTTTCTCAACCTGGTCTTTCCATCTCAGTGGGGCCCCCCTCTTCCTCTGCTACCACCAGCGGGTTCCGAGTTGAATATTTTCAGAGCTGGAGCGGCGGAGTCCATTATCGTTGTAAAGCTCATACAGCTCATCGTTCCATCGTCTGCGGTACTCGCCGTCGCCAACGCGTAAAGGTCCGTAAATCTTCCGCAAAATCTTTCTCTCGAATACTCCAAGAGCCGCCTCATCGGATGTTGTCATTATCCATACTTCGGCGCTTTATATGTATGTACCAAGACGGGCATGACAAGTGACTTACAGAGTTTGGTTTTCATACGTCGAGAGATGATTTTACTCCTAAATTGCCTTCACAGTCCAAAGTAGCACTTATTGGCAAGAGTGATCTGCGTATAAGCAGCTCCTTTTATTGCTATCGAAAGCGGCTTTGAAGTGGACAAACAGGTGGTGAGTGTCGATCCTTTTCTCGCGGGTCTTTTCCAAGAATTGGCGTATTGTGAATACCAGGTCTATGGTGGATTTGCCAGGTCTAAAGCCACACTGATAAGGTCCAATCAATTCATTGACGGCGGGCTTCAGTCTTTCACACAATACGCTCGATAAGACCTTGTAACCTATGCTTAGAAGGCTAATTCCGCGGTAGTTGGCGCGTATGGCGGGGTCGCCTTTCTTGTGGATTGGGCAGAGCACACTTAAATTCCAGTCGTCGGGCATGCGTTCATCTGGCCATATTCTGCATAATAGTTGATGCATGCACCTTATCAACTCCTCGCCACTGAACTTGAATAGCTCAGCAGGCAGGCTGTCAGCTCCAGCAGCTTTGTTGTTTTTCAGCGCGTTATTGCTATTCGTACCTCGTCATAGTCAGACGAAGGAACATCGACTCCGTCATCAATGGCTGGGGGCTCGGGTTCTTCTTCTTCATAACTTTCCTTGTTGCTACCATTCAGTAGGGCGGAAAAGTGTTCCCTCCATAATTCAAGTATGTTCTGAACATCGGTAACTAGGTTTCCATTGTTGTTCTTACAGGAGTACGCCATGGTATTGGACCTTTCCGTAATTCGCCTAACTCTCTGGAAAAATTTCCGGGAATTCTTCCTGTCGGCCAGCATTTCAAGCTCTTCGCACTCACGTTTTTGGGCCTCTCTCTTCTTATTGCGGCAAATTCGTCTCGCCTCCCTCTTCAGATCCCTATAGCGGTCCCACATAGCGCGCGTTGCGCCCGATCGCAGCGTAGCCCTGTAGGCGGCATCATTTTTCTCTGAAGCTTCCTGACACTCCTCATCGTACCAGTTGTGAGTAGCGAATGCATTGGCTATCTGTTGTGATTGCAGCTTTTCGACGTTAAGCTTTACTTGCATATTTGGGCGCACATTTTTTGCTGCACAGAGGCGGGTGCCTATCTTGGCTGTAACAAGATAGTGGTCCCAGTCGATGTTTGCGCCTTGGAGTGTACGTTCGTCCAAAACACTGGAAGCATGCCTTCCGTCTATCAAAACGTGATCTATTTGGCTTCTCGTTTTTCGATTCGGAGACAGCCACGTCGCTTGATGAATCTTTTTATGCTTGAACCCAGTACTGCCTACTACCATGTTTCGGGCCCCGGCGAAATCGATAAGCCTCAGTCCGTTGTCGGACATTTCGTCGTGGAGGCTGAATTTTCCGACGGTGGTTCCAAAGTTCCCTTCCTTGCCCAGCCTGGCATTGAAGGGGAATCTCAACCGAGGTATTGCTTCGCTTCTTCACTGGAAGGGGTTTTTACGTGGCGGGTCCCAAACCCAGAGCGCACAACCCATTGCTGGGACGGCGGTGGTTTCGCAACCAAATACACGTTTATATAGCGAGCCGCTTGCTCCAAAACAGCCCCACCCGCTTGCAGCCGCACCACCTACTTAAATCGAATAAGTCAGAGTGGCCCCACCTAAGCTCACTCTCTTTCTGTCGTGACCCAAAGCTACACTCGCATTGGTTACCGCATCTCGCACATGGGTTGCTCACGTTGCCCAGAGTGACGCGGTTTGCATTTTGTTGATACGCAGTTTTGTAGTTTAAACGACGATATGTTTATATTCTACTCATAACTCTTGGCAGTGACAGGTGCAAATATGATGGATTTTAAAGTCACCCTAAGTGCAAAATATAGGTGTGTTATATGCCAAAATAGTATGTTGCTATTAACAAATTGCTAGTAAGCACGCTCCCGTTCCAACGGCAGTAGTCAAATGACCTTGTAACTTATGCGCACAGTGTGGATATGATTTAGCAGCAAAACGAGATCATCAGCTTCTGCGTCAGCAATTAGTATGCAATGTATGAGCTTAACAAAGTCTTGCACGTTCTCGTGTTAAGAACTAAACAAAAAAGATCATTGATTTTGTTCGAGTAGCATTTATCTTCGATGTTGATATATTGATAGTGAAGTTGTAGATATAAATGGAACCAAACCCATAAGCGAAATGTTCTTTCAGTACGATTAGGAATGTAGTAAGCACATATCGCTCGCTTGCAGGAAGAACATCATAATTCAACAGTACTTTTATTTTTATTTTAGGAATGCAAAAATGACCGTTAGTAAAAGTATTAAGGACAATCAATATCAGTTAACAATGATGAGGACTTCTTGACGAACTGATGACAAATAAAGCTTAGTCAATTGCCTGGGTTATAATGCAAGGAGCGGAACGTAACAAATCGTGAGGGTCTGTTGATTTTAGATCTCCCGTTCATTACGTTCCGCCCCGTCCATTGTAACCATTCGCCTTCATTTCACACACAATAGATAGTTAAGTGACAGTTCACTGCCTTCCGTTACTTCCATTAAAACCCAGGGAAAAATCCGTGGCCTACTTCGACGTTACACGATCAAGAACTTGCTTTCAAGTTTCAATACACTCACACTTCGTACCTCGTCTTCTGACGTTCCTAGGCGAGGGCTCTGCTGCAAGCAAGTGTCTGCTCTGGTGTCCGTGTCTGCGACACCCTACTAGGAACCTCTTACAGAGCATCGCGTTGTGCTCCCACATTGGGGGCATTTAAGCCTCGTCGTGAATATAGTGCTGTGGCATCATCGGAAGGCATCCAGTTGCGATCCGGAGTGCCGCATTCTGGCATGTCTGTAGTTTCATCCACTCCGTCCTTCTAGTCCCCGGCGACCACAAGGCCGGCCAATTGCCTTGTATGCTGCCAACAACGTTTGTTTGCCTCAGGTGCTGCCGGCTAGCGACTTGAGGGCCTTGTTGTGGTTGTATGCACCGTGAAGGAGAACAGACTATCGAAGCTAACTCCGAGGACTTTTAGGGTATTCACCGCCGGATATGGTTCGCCATTGACGTCAGTTCCCAGCTGTAGGCTGACCTCCTTTTTCCAGCTTGCAAAAATTGTTGCCAAGAGGATTTCGTGGAGGAGAGGGTTAGGCTGCTTGCAGTGAAGAAGCGAGAAAGTTCAAAGATGTAACCGTGGATTTTCGAGTACAAGTCATCAATTCCATTCCCGGACGCCATTAGCGACCAGTCCTCTGCATAAGAGACAACAAAGTCTCCCTCTGGTGGTTAAGTGAGCTTCGAGAAGTACCAGTTTAACAGCAACGGTGAAAGGACACCATCCTCAATGTCTTCTAGTATCGTGGAGTGGCTGACGGTATCAAACGCCTTTGACAAATCCAATGCTACTTGGAGTGTTCTCTCAAAGGCGCGATTTCGCTACAGGCCACGAGATATCTGGGAGTTTAGGACGTTAAGGGCTATAGTTGTGCTGTGCACTTTACGGAACCCATGCTGATACCTTGCTGGGGTTTCCCAGATATCTGAAACGATGAGAGAGTCACAGAGTGATGTTGTCTAGAAATTTTTAACGAGACAACTTTCCAACCACCACCACTCTTTAACGGTGAAAACGACCCTATTAATCTGGCATTTCAGGGTACTATTTTATATATATATAAGGAAAATTTTAAAGTTAGGGGGGGCTCGAGCACCCCCCAGCCCCTACCTGGCTACGCCCATGGCCATTCGTACTGTCATCAGGTATGTAACTTGAGAACAGAAATCTCTGCATCTTTTAGGCGCATCAACATTACATAGTTACATCCCGAGCTAATAAAAGAAATGTAATAAAAAGAGAACCATTTTGAAATATGAGAGTGAGAAAATAACTTATGCTAGCTCACATATGCGGTTTTGCATTTTGTTGATACGCGATTTTGTATTTTAAACGGCGATATGTACATATGTACATGTACGCATTTACCCGGGTATACCGGAATTATAAGGTTTATTCCACACGAGCCCGCGAGTGTCCAAAACAGCCCAGAAAGCGTTCCTCACGCTAAAAAAATGGGTAATAGAGAGCGAATATCTTCCAATTTTGGATCGTAAATGTCTTCTTCTTTGTGCCTTAAACAGCCCGGACTTTTTAACCGGGAAGAAATGTGCAAAAAGTCAATTTGAAATAACAGCTTTTGTTTGGTTACATCCGATAGCAAATTTAGTAAAACAAAAAAATGGAAAATAGCACTAAAGTTTCAGAAATGTATGCATTTGCTAATTCTGTGAAACAAATCTATATATAGTAACGTGTGTATTACGTTTCTGGCCAGCACATTTTGAAAGCCACTGTATATTGGGGCATATAATGCTGAAATTAGTCAAGAACGCAGAACGTATACTTAAACGCAGTCTGTATACGCAGAATTTTGTCGATTACTAGAGCCCTCAGTGTTGCTTACTACAGTGTTGCCACTCATCAATGCCTTTTCATAAACTTACCTTTTAAACTACAATTTTTCGTGCTATAATTAATTGTAGCTACATATAAACTACTTAGTTTTCAACAAAAATCCTTATTCAATAGTAAATTTCAAAAATTTTAAACATATTTTGAATACGAACTTCTAACTTTTTTACCATCTGCAAAACTGACGAAGTGGCAACCATCTAAAGAAGGAAGAAATTGGCTGACACGGAAAAATCTAAATTCCACAGATTTCTGTGCTACGGGCTACAACTACAGAAAAATTCTGCGGTGTTGAATTTTCATTTACATTGCGCTTTGGTAAGACAGATCGTGTCAGCTGACTTGGGTTTACGTACCGTTAGGTTTACGTTCCTGACTAATTTCAGCTTTAGTCTCTAACCGATTCCGTAAGTGCATTTTGGTCCCTAACCCAGGGATGGAATTTCAAAATTTCAAAATGTGCCTAATGGATTGCGAAAATAGCGCCGAAAAAGAGATGAAAAAGCCACAAAATTAAAATTGCTCTATTTTGAAGCTTTTTAACAAGAATATATTTTCCGAAATAGTATGGGTCTTCAAACCGAGATTGCCGAACTGGGAAAAATGATAAATTACTTTTCTTTTTTGACTAATCTTCTCTACATTGATTACTTCTTATGATTGCATCTAATGTCCCTTATTTTAATTTTTAATTGATTTTAATTTTGACTTCTCGAACCTATAATGTAATATATATATATATGATTATTTGTTATACATTGGCAGAGTATGCTGAATTTTCGATTTTACCAAAACTGAATGAGTTAAGCCGAAAGTGCCTCTGTGAATTAAAGTGCCAAATATTACACTATTGTACCTACTTTTCCATCACTGCCCTAACCGATTCAGGTAGCACTTTCGGTGATGTAGTCCAGACGCGAACCTCTTAAGTTTTTTTGAAAAAGAAATTAAGCCCAAATTTAAAGCTGCAAAATAAAGTTTTATAAGTAAAAAACGCTGTTATTTAATCATTTTATAATAAACCGCCTGTAAAAATTATTTTAATTTATCTGAAACAGAACAAAAAGCATGGCAGCACTTCGTATTGCGAACCGCACTTGTGACAGCTGTCAGTGTGTATAGCAACAATCCACCACTCCCCATAAAGAAAATACCAACAGTGCTTGTATCAAAACAATTTAATCGCCGCGTTCAAAAGCATGCAAAAATCCTCGCATATCGTTCGCCAGGATTCGGAAGAGCACTTGCCAACCACTCACTACAAAGTAATTGTTCCAACAATGAAGCGACGTACTTTGGCTGGCACCTTTGGCGTTGCTGTGTTTGTGATCGCATTCGCTGCAATTGCCATCTCTTTCGCCACACCCAATTGGCTGGCTAGTGATGACCGGATAACAGGTGCGAAATTGGAGCGTTTAGGATTATGGGTACACTGCTTCCGTTCTTTACCTGATGTAAATGATGACAGTCAACGTCGGTTCTTCGTTGGATGTCGATGGGTATATGATCCATTTACAACAGGTTATGACGAGATTCGTGGTTTTCTGCTGCCAGCATTCATGATTGCGACACAGTTCTTTTATACGCTTGCCTTCATTGGAGCGCTCGTATCGTGCGTGGGTGTTTTGGTATTCTTCCTTTGTGCCGGGCCGGATCAAAAGTACTTCGTAACGCTTATAAAGGTAATTGGGTATATAATGTTAGGCACAGGTGTAGCTGCATCTATTGCAGTCATCGTGTTTGCATGTTTTGGTAATCGTAATGGTTGGATGCCGGAGCATGCCAACAATTGGTTCGGTTGGTCATTCGTGTTGGCTTGCGTTGGAGCGGTGTTTTCTTTGGTTACGGCAATACTCTTTCTTACCGAACAAAATGTTCAAGCGAAAAAACGCATGCAATTCAAAGAATCACAGACACGTTTTGAGTTGATGCAGGGCAAAGCCTAGGGGTGGCGTCATCTCTCGACGGAGCAGCTCACATTGTTGGAGCATAAAGTAAGTCGCAAGAGAAAACACTTGCATTTAAAGACAGAGCGGTGCACAAATGGCGCGGACCTATAACAGCAAATCGCGTTCAAACCTAGCGTAGATAAGAAAAGAATTAAGTTGACATATTTTTAGATTCAAACCATATATAAAATAGGTTAAGCAGTGATCTTGGCTCTAAAAATGTATTCTTTGATGCACTCATACACATTTAAACTCCGTCCTTTCAAAGAAAAAACCAGTTTTAATAAGTTTTATAAAGTAATAATTACGTATGTAAGTTTAAGGATTTGTGCAACTAATGCTACTAACATCAAAGCGCGAAAAATTGCAAGTTTATGCAATTTTGGACAAGGTTGAATCACTAGCATATACTTGTACGACAAATGCACATACATTGTAAATACATACATATTTATGTACATAATAGTGATTTCACTTAATTCAGTACACAGACGGCTAAGAAACTCAGTTGGTACTTATGACATGCATTTACATATTTATATATATATATCATTTTTAAAGTCACTTAAGACTGAATTATGGAGAAAAGAAACCATTGCATTTGTCCAACAACGAATTTTAATTGAAATATCAAATCATATCTAATACACAATGTTAAAATGCAAAAGCAAGCATTAAAATAGCAAACGCGAACATTTTCAAAATCGATTTAAATAAAATATTAGTACATGTTTGCTGCTATTTTATGCTTGCAAAGCAGTCGCACCAGCCATTTGTACTGAGCTTGTGAGTCCCTATCGCTATTATGAGCACATTACAAAATGCATATTGTCGAAACCTCCAAATGTTATCAAAGTAAATAAAACTTTCATGAATCTCAAACATATTTTTCAAGATATGTATTACAACTCCACTTAATAATGTGCCTTAAAACGTTAGAGTAACGGCGCTTAATAAAGTATTACACGCAATTTAACGTTTTTTTTCTTCTGCCACAGAAATTGCATAAACTTTCGCTTTTTATTCATACCACCTATTCATTCCTAAGTATGCATACATGAATGTATGTATAGGAACATAGTTTTAAGGCAATAAAATAGTTGAATGAGCACAAATATGTTTGCCTTTTGTAAAAAAAAATACAGCATAATATGTACGCAGGTTGTTAAAGCTTCGAAATCGCACAATAGTGGAATATAATGCGTATACATACGATAATTTAGCTTTTGACCTTGACATCTACATATTTAGTAGTGCCTTAAAAATACAATATTGTACAAATCTACAAATAAAAACATTCCAAATATATATCAGTATCGAAACCATTTCCGCAATTCTAACTATTTAGTGAAATTGAAATATTTTGAACTAGTTTTGTATTATTTATGTATGAATATTTGAAATTTACATAATACTTAAAGTTTAATAAGTTAGAAAAAATGTATATCCGTCCATATATCCACTTTAAAAGTGCGCCGAAATATGTATAATCGAAACATATCATTTAAAACAACTTCATATTTACGAAAACTATATATTTTCACCGTTGTTTGTATATTTTGCTCACACTCGAATTATTAATAAAATTTAAAAAACAAAAAAGTACTGTTAAGTATTTTTATTCCTACAAAGAACCTAAGCAAAATTCCCACGCTGAATGCGATTTCTATTTATTTTTGTAATTTGTATGTACAGGTATATTCTTCACAGCACTCATTCCATGGGAATTTTCTGTTTCCGCTGCATGTGGGAAGTTTATTAACAGTGGTGAAACCCAGGGGGCTCACAGTTATTTATTCACACAGGTTAATTTACACATGCGAACTAACATTTACATTTATGAATCTTCATGGCAGTTTTAACGATATTTATGTACATACATATAAGAATATAACAAACAAATGTAAAATTATGAGTTGCACTTCTCCATTTAAAATTTAAAGGCATATCTGAATAATATCTTCGTCAATATGGAACTCTTGCGAGCTTCAAGGATTTTGTAGCGACACTACTAAGCCATTCATAAATCGGCTAGTCGTATCAATTGTCGTCAAGCTCCAGTAACGGAGTCTTGTGGTCTCGAAGGGGTCAGAATTGAATTGGGAAAAGGTAGACGGATGTTACCTAAGTGCATATCAGGGTACAAATGAAGAGGTCTATGGTGAATGTGGGACATTAGTTATGCCCCCAAGTTACGCGCGTCTCTCGTGACAGCTGAAGTTTTCCCGAGGATTATACTCTGAATGTCATTTATGAAATGCAGTTACTTTGTTGTAGCAGCATACAAATTCATCAAAGAGTTTTTGTGGAATTAGCTGGAATCGCATTCCTTGACCAGATATACATAGATCTGGGTCATTGTGGTTACGTTCAGCCGACGGTAGTGGGAAGGAAAAGCGGTACATCATTGTTTTTGTTGTAACAACATACAAATTCCCCCAAAGAGTTTTAGGGGAATGATGCAGAAGTGGCAGTCCTTGGCCAGATATGAATCTCGGCTGTTCCGGTTACGCAGAGCCGACTATCTTGAGGACGGTACATAGTCGGGTCAATTGAGGTTGAGCCAGCCATAGCTGATATACCGTTGTTCTACGTTCTACACCTTTTTACCATTTGTGGTTCTAACGGCAACACTTTTTTAAACTTCACTATGCACTAACAGATGTCGCTCCACTGACATTTGACAACTCTGACTTCATCCCGTGACCAGGGTTCGGAGGTTCATTCGTAAGCCGCAAGAATTACGACAGATTAAAATGAATTTTTATGTATATACTAGGTTTTTTGTTTAATTCTTTTTTCAATTTACAAGCATATATGTACATTTTATACTAATAACAATTGTTATATTTTAAAATATATTGTACATACAAATACATGCATGTCATGTTGCTAAAACACATTTTACTAATTTAAAAAATATACATATCTTCCATCAGCAAATTTTTATATTTAAAAAAATTTTATAACACAAATTGTGGTAAACAAAGGTTTTTTGTCTGGTATTAAACAGAGATATGTAACTCTTAAAATAAATCGCACTAGATTAGAAAAACCGCAGTAGAACATTGAATAGCGTGTATATGTAATGCAACTGTCGTGGAGTCCGAACGCTGGTTTTGTCAAATTCAGTGTATTCAGTGCAAAATTGTGAACTTATAAACTGGTTACAGCAATAATAATGGAATTTCCACCTTGTCCACCAACTTTAAAACAAATTCAGCATTTCCTCAAGATTGCCCAGGAACATGATTCTCGTGATATTGTTGTAGCGTATTGGTCGCGCCTCTATGCGCTCCAAATTGGACTGAAAATCTCCAGCCAGCAACCAGATGAAACCAAACTACTATTGGGTATGTTGGATCGTAGAGGCGGGGATGTACGCGGCATGGAAAGACTAGTAAAATGACTCATTTTTGTTTTGATTGCAGCAATAATGGACTGGTTGGAGGGTACAAAAAAGTCGCAGTTGGAAAACGAAGCTATCACAAATGAAGTAGCAGCACAGGCACATTTGGAAAATTACGCCCTGAAACTCTTTCTATATGCGGATAAGCAAGATCGTGAATCGAATTTCGGAAAGTAAGTTTGCCCGATTTCTGCATATAAATGTATTAAAAAGTTATAAAATTAAATTGAATCTTATTCTTTAGAAATGTTGTAAAAGCCTTCTACTCTAGTGGTGTTATTTACGATGTGCTCCAAACGTTTGGCGAACTTTCCGAAGAGTCGATAAACAACCGTAAATATGCCAAATGGAAGGCAGCTTATATTCACAATTGCCTGAAGAATGGCGAAATTCCATTGCCGGGACCGGCAGCCGACGAAGATGGTGAATTTGGTGCTAGTGGTGGCACAGAAGCTAATGCCTCAGGCGATGGTGAAGGGGATCCTGATATCACCGCCATACCGCAAGATCCACCAGCTGATGAAGAAACAGCTCCAACATCAATTCCAGATCCTTCACCACCACATAGCCCTCCACCTACTGTAGATGAGGTTCTTAATAACCCGAATAAATTGCCAAGTCCTCCTGTAGATGAAGAAAAACCTGGTGGTTTCGAGCCATATGTGCCTCAAGCACAGCCTAATCGAATATATATACCTCCAACGCCAGTTGCGGATTTGCAACTTACACCTGAGCAAATAATGAAGGCGCAGAAATACACAAAATTCGCTGGCACAGCTCTCAATTTTGATGATGTGAAAACAGCTATCGATAATCTTCAGAAAGCTTTAAAACTCCTAACTACCGGCGAAGATGAATAAATTCTTGATTTTGCGAATCAAGTAATTATGCTCTGCGTATATTGATGTGGAGCTATTGAAACTCACTAATATTTTTTTTTTGTTATATACTAGTCTGTATTATGCAGTTTATGTTAAGTAATAAACTAAATACTAAATTGAATAAGAAATACATATATATATATGTATACATAGTATATGGAAATAAATATGTTACAAATCTTTTAATTATTGACCTTAAAGCCTTTAAAATGGATTGTTATCAAGTATTATGCAAGAATAAAATATCTAATTTCGGCAAGCAAAACCAAATTTCCAAGTTTAAATTTTAAGGGTATTTTTTTTTTTTTGTATCAATATTTTGTTTTTTTTTCTTCGGCAAGTGCTTTATATACCAGAAAATAATTCCACTGAGGTTTTCTACATATACACATATGTACTTACTTTTGCCTAATATTCTTCATATATCCAAAGAAATACTGAGCCTTGTTTTGAACCTTTTTATTAAAATTGCGTGCGGATTGTATTATAAAAGAAAACAAGTTCCATATCCAATTTCTACTTAGTCGTAAATGATGTTGCGAAAACTCATATACATTTAAATATGGGTTTGAATATTTTCATCTCGTATTCGGAGGATGCATTCGATTAAAATCTTACACATTAATTATGGGTTGAATTATCTATGTAGTGTGTTTTCATTAAGTTTGCATTGAACACCATTCAAGGACTACTGTTTATTTGGGATTTACAGTAAGATTATGTTTAAAATAGAAAAGGAAAGAAAATAATTTGGCACATAACATAAAGACCGTTTTGTTGTTTAAACAAGAAGTTTCAAATGTGAGAAGTTTTTTATGACACAACAGGATAAATAAATAATGTGTATGTTATTTATCCTTTTATGTATATGTATATGCATGTAGTATGTAATTGAATCTGATTGCATTTATGTGCTAGATTGCACCCTAGTCTTATGTATTAATGTGCGAGAAATTGCTTTTTGGTTTATGTTGTTATCTTAAATATGTATGTATGTATGATTAAAATGTATTGATTTTAAATTTCTTGTAAGTATTTTTTATGTTTTCAAGTTCTTCTTTTAGTCCTGCTTCACGCCATTAGCTTGTGATTGAGCGGCAGCGGCCAGTTCAGCATCTTTTCGACTTGTCTGTAATTATAATTTATTGTGGAGTTAATTTTTGTTGTACGTATGTAGTTGTACTAACTAATTTATATACCTGATACCAAACTACTAAACGTCCACCGAGCATGAATGTGAAGACAAGCGCAGGTCCAGATCGTTCAAATGGATCGCTAACCATCCAATGCTGATAGACGCCCAAAATCATCAACAATAGTAGTATTATATTGGCAGCATTTTTTATTTTATCTACGAATAGAAAACTCGTATTTTTTAGGTGTACTTAACATTAAAGTTAAAGTTTTTACTATGACTATTTTCTGAGCAATTTCGAGAAGCCCTGCTTGTGTTAAAGTACTTACGATATGGAATGAGTGCCATAGCCAGTCCACAGGTTATCTCCAGTACGCCAACTGTACGCCGATACCACTTAGATGGTACCTTGAAACCAAACATTGTGGCCAATGGGAAAACTTTTGCATATTTTACGTATTCCGTTCGCTGAAAGAACGGAAAAATGTCAATTTCAATAGAATTATTAATCAATAAATCTTAATCTTTCATTGGAATACGGAATGCATAATTTATAATTATTTAAAGATTGTTTACGAAGTGAAAAATTAACTGTCTA
>NW_023460831.1:0-31558 GCF_013731165.1 Rhagoletis pomonella | reverse complement strand
TGATAAAATTAGAGCGAGAGAAAGTTTTTCGTACAAAACCTTTCATTATTGAATCATGGGTTTTCAGTTGCTTTTTCACCACGCTGTCTATTATTTTTTCAAATGTCTTAAGGATGTTTATTGGACGAAACTCTTCACATTTTTTTGTTTTTGCTATTTTTTCTACCGGTGTTACTAGTGAATTTTTCCACGCATCTGGGATTACTCCGTATGTTAATGATTTGTTCACAAGTTTTGTTATGAATGGCCCCAACACAATCCAGCTTTCAATAATCAATTTTGGGCTCACTTTGTCATTATGTTTTATTTTTAATTTGTCTACATATTGACTTCAGCTCGCACATTGTTATTTCTCGGAACTGGAATGTTTCTGACCGACGTTCGATATGATTAATGTAGCTTATTTTTTCAATTGATTGGTCTATCATTTGAATGCTTTGAATAAAATATTTATTAAGTTTGTTATATATATCGTTGTCATCATTTATTTCTTCATTTTTATAAATTATCGATTCTATTTTGTTTAGATCTTTTCCCAGTATTAAGTTTTTCAGTATACTCCACATTCCTTTTTGATCCGCTGCGCTATTGATTTTCAGTTTAATGTATTTGTTTTTTGCCTTGGTTATTTCATTTTTATAAGTTTTACACACATTTTTATAATTTCCCCAAGAGTTGATGTCATTCACAAGTCATGCTGTTTGATACGCTCTAATTTTTTGTGCTTTTAGCTTACGTAGCTTTGAGTTAAACCATTTATTGTGATCCGATGTTCGATGCGTTATCTTCCTTCTTGTATTGCTTAAAATTAAATCTTCCATATATCTTTCGAATAGAATTGTGTTTTGGTTTACATTGTCTGAATTGACGAAACTTAAGTTTTTATCGATCAGCATCCTGTTGAATTCAGCCTAATTATAGTGGAAATATTCGATTACTTTGTGAATGGTTTTTATTACATTTTCGCGTGTGGGCTTTTTTATAACAGGTGATTCATGATCTGATATTTTTAGAGAGTTTTCAATTGTGACACTTAGATTGTGTATGTTTGTTACGACGTAGTCAATCAACGTTTCCGAATTTCTTGTTATTCTAGTGTTCTCATTTACTTTCTGCATAAGATCGTTATCGTGTATTATTTTCCCTAACTCGCGTTTATAAAAACAGTTTTTGGACCAGTGAATATTAAAATCACCAGCTATTATAACATCTTTATTTGTTTCCATTATTGTTTCCAGTTTATCTCTAAAAATGTTGCAAAACTCACGCTCAGAGCTATTAGGCGATCTATATACTCCCATAACATACTATTCTTTACTGTCTACCATGCATTTTATCGTCAACCACCAGACCTTCAAGTCGCTCACTAAGCAGTATATAATATTAATTCTAATTTCCTTACGCGTATAAATAAGTACGCCGCCGGTTCTTCGGGAGTTTGAAACAAAATTAAAGTTTTTAAAGCTTTTTATTTTTATTTCACTAGACTCTACGTCTTTAGTTACATGTGTTTCCGACAAAATTATAATATCATATTGACACTGTTCTATAATGTTTTCCAATTCAGCTTTATTATTTATAAATCCTTGTATATTCGCGTAAAATAGTCTTATGGAGTTTGATTGCTAGTAACCTTTTCTTCTCTTACTTTCCAGTTTTTGCACATAAGTAGGACAACTTTTGCTAAATGTCACATGATTGATGTCCAGATCGAGGTTTAGCATTTCATTTGCTCGTACACAATTTATGCATATTTCGATAACTTCACAATTACATTCCTTTGATCTATGTTTTCCTTAGCATTTTACACACATTTCTTCATTTTTACAAGCAGCAGCTTTATGGTTAAATCGCCTGCATTTAAAACATTGTTGTACATCAAGGCCATCAAACACTTTGCATTTCTCCCATCCTATATTTAGTCTTTCTGCAGCGATAACTTTAGGAATTGACTCCGGATCTACTTCAATTACTGCATTGTAATACATCGCATTGAGTTTTTTTTGTTTCATATTGCTTAATTACTTTTATATTTGCTTTCTCAATAAATTTATTTTGTTTTTTTAACAGTTCAATTATTTTCTCGTCCGTATGTTTGTAACTCATTCTGGATAGCACAAATTTCTGGTAAATAACTTTGGGGATTTTTACTTCATATTTTTCACCAATTCGGTTCTCGATAGCACTTTTGATTTTACTTCTTTCATTTTCATTTTCCCTTTTGCGTTTAGGTCAGTTTGGTTTGATTGCTATTCTGCTTTGCTTTAGGCTTAATTATTAGAGGTACCTCCTTTCTCACTTCTGGCAACATTTTTTTTGGTTTTTATTTATATCCTTTTTTTAATGCTTCAGAAAATGACATTTGGTTATTGGCTGCTTCTGATTTGTTCACTAGTTCTTTTATTTCGTTTTGCGTTTTCTTATTCTCTTCACTGCTATTTTAAATTTCGTTACACAGCTTGTTTCCTAAAGGTATCTGCTACATCTCTCACTTTCTTCACTTCACTTATATTCTTCTAGTAGCGCGCCATTCTTGTTTATAACCACCTGCATGTCTTTCATTGCCGCATCCACATTATAAATATAAGTCATGCAGTCATCGCATATAAATCTTAACCATCGGTTCTGAGTGAGCACAGTTGATGCATACTCATCTAACCCCGAACATTTTGTTTTCAAATGAAACATCTTTCCACATACTCCGTCACATCGTATACCGCTTTCCGCCCACACCGTTGATTTGCACTTTTCACAATCCATTTTTTTCGCCTCTTCCTGGCCCCGCTTGAGATAAAATTTATTCGCTTCCTCCACAGTACTTAATACATTTAATTTATACCAATTTTGTTTACATTATTCGAGTCTCTGTCTCAATTGGCCATAAGGCACCTATATCTATCCGCAAACTTGTGCTTTTTAACAAATTATTGCAGAGCAATAGATACACGTCTATTCACGTTGACAGCAGATTTGAAAGTGATTAAAATAAGTGAATAAAATAAGAACTAAACGCGTTAATGACAACGCGCGCGAAAATATGGGAGTTGGCCATCTTTTCGCTTTGCGCTGCAACAAAAACGATCTATGTCAGTGTTGTTCAACCAGTAGTTCGCGGACGCCTGGTAGCTCGTAGCTGTATTTTAGGCGCCCCAACAAAAACATGGGCAGAAGAATACTCTATATCGAAGTACGCCATTTCCGTTTGTAAATGAGATGAGGCAATTGTAAATAAATATCTTTCTGAAATCCAAAGACATTAAAGTAGAAATTCTTAATGACCATGTAGATAAGACTCTCCGACTTGGCATTTTTAAATCATATAACTGCAAAACTAAATAATCTTAATAAAAGATTCCAGAAATAATGACTGCAATCTCAGCGTTTGTGGAGAAAATCGACATATGAAAGAGGCCGTTGGCAAAGAAAAATTCACATTTTCCCGTCGTTTGCTCTTCCTTTGGACTTGGAAATTCTTGCAGGGTACAATCCAGCGCATTACGTGGAAAAATTTCTAACTTACAGTTTTTTTTTGCGTCAAACGAATTTTAATTCGATGAAAATATGTTTGTTAGTTACGGCCGTTTGCATTTCAGATAACAATGTTAGTTACAGATTTTTACCAGGTGTTATATTTTTCCAAAATAAAATCGATTTATGAATCATGGAAGAAATATTGCTGTATAAATTAATTGTTGTTGTCACAATACAACGAATGTTCTTTATTTATATGCATTCCTTTAATTTTTCTAGCAGCATAAATTTTATTAATAATAGGGATCACTTAAGATTGAAGTTAATTTCGCCGGTGCCAGCAAATCATAGCAATGGTTTCAAAGTAGCCCTCGGTGCGAACTCGGTTGGGCACCACTGATCTATTTATGTGACATGCTTAGCTGTCAAAGCGAATGTGTAACGTAACGCGAAGCAAAAGTTTTACCTGGCATGCGCTTGAGCGCCTCGACACCCAAGTCACTGTTGACGGTTTTTCGTTTGAAAAAGGACACGGCTTCGTTTATTTAGGAAGCAGCATTAACACCAATGGAGTGGAGTGCAATGGGGTATACAACTGTGCAACGTGAGCAACCCATATGCGAGATGCGGTAACCAATCCGAGTGGAGCCTTGGGTCACGGCAGAAAGAGAGGGAGCTTCGGTGGGGGCCACTCTGATTTATTCGGTTTAAGGGCTCACTGAAGTCTGCAGCGTCTGTTCACCAGTAGGTGCGGCTGCAAGCGGGTGTCTGCTTGGAGCAAGCGGCTCGCTATATAAACGTGTATTTGGTTGCGAAACCACCCTCGTTCCAGTAATGGGTTGTGCGCTGGGCTTGGGACCCGCCACGTAAAAACCACTTCCAGTGAAGAAGCAAGGCAAAGCCTCGGATGAGACCCCCCCCTTATGTTGACGACCACGGCAAACGTTTAAAGGACTATGATTTGAGGGCATGCACCTGGAATGTCCGGACCCTTAATGGGGAAGGTGCCTCTGCCCGGCTGGTTGATGTCCTCATAAGGACAAAAGCTGACATCACCGCCATCCAAGAAATGCGTTGGACGGGGCAAGGCAAACAATGTCTGGGCCTTGCGACGTCTACTACAGCTGCCATGTAAAGGAGCGCAAATTCGGAGTTGGATTTGTGGTGGGAGAGAGACTCCGTCGCCGAGTACTGTCGTTCACCCCGGTGGACGAGCGTCTAGCCACAATCCGCATCAAAGCGAGATTCTTCAACATCTCGCTCATCTGCGCCCATGCCCCGACGGAAGAGAAGGATGAGGCATCCAAGGATCTCTTCTATGAGCGCTTGGAGCGCACGTACGAGCGCTGCCCCCGTCATGATATCAAAATCGTGCTTGGCGACTTCAATGCCAGGGTGGGCAAAGAAGGGATCTTTGGAACCACCGTCGGAAAATTCAGCCTCCACGACGAAACGTCCGACAACGGATTGAGGCTGATCGACTTCGCCGGGGCCCGAAACATGGTAGTATGCAGTACTAGGTTCAAGCATAAAAAGATCCATCAAGCTACCTGGCTGTCTCCGGATCGAAAAACGAGAAACCAAATCGATCATGTTGTGATAGACGGAAGGCACGCTTCCAGTGTTTTAGACGTACGCACACTCCGAGGCCCAAACATCGACTCGGACCACTATCTTGTTGCAGCCAAGATACGCACCCGCCTATGTGCAGCAAAAAATGTGCGCCCAAATATGCAAGGAAAGCTTAACGTCGAAAAGCTGCAATCACAACAGACAGCCAGCGCTTTCGCTACTCGACTCTCACACCTGCTCTCAGAGAGCACTCTTCAACAAACCGACATATGCGAGCAGTGGAACCAATTTCCCGCTCATTAAGTACCGCCGCCGAAGAAGTAGTCGGATTTCAGCGAGCCCGAAAGAACAACTGGTACGATGAGGAGTGTCAGGAAGCTGCAGAGAAAAAAGATGCCGCCTACAGGGCCACGTTGCGATCGGGCGCAACGCGCGCTATGTGGGAGCGCTATAGGGATCTGAAGAGGGAAGCGAGACGTATTTGCCGCAACAAGAAGAGAGAGGCAGAAATACGTGAGTGCGAAGAGCTTGAAATGCTGGCCGACAGGAGGAATGCCCGAAAATTTTACCAGAGAGTTAGGCGACTTACGGAAGGTTTAAAGACCGGGGCAAGCTCCTGTAAGAACAATAATGGCGACCTAGTAACTGATGTCCAGAGCGTACTTAAATTATGGAGGGAACACTTTTCCGCCCTACTAAATGGTAGCAGCACGGAAAGTTGTGGAGAAGAAGAACCCGAGCCCGCAGTCGATGATGACGGAGTCGACGTTCCACCGCCTGACTATGACGAGGTACGTATAGCAATAACGCGGCTGAAAAACAACAAAGCCGCTGGAGCTGACAGCCTGCCAGCTGAGCTATTCAAGTACGGCGGCGAGGAGTTGATAAGGTGCATGCATCAACTCTTGTGCAGAATATGGTCAGATGAACGCATGCCCGACGACTGGAATTTAAGTGTGCTCTGCCCAATCCACAAGAAAGGTGACCCCGCCATTCGCGCCAACTACCGCGGGATCAGCCTTCTAAGCATAGGTTACAAGGTCTTATCGAGCGTATTGTGTGAAAGACTGAAGCCCACCGTCAATGAACTGATTGGGCCTTATCAGTGTGGCTTTAGACCTGGCAAATCCACCATAGACCAGGTATTCACAATACGCCAAATCTTGGAAAAGACCCGCGAGAAAAGGATCAACACTCACCACCTATTTGTCGACTTTAAAGCCGCTTTTGACAAAGGAGTTGTCTATACGCCGCTATGTCTGAATTTGGCATCCCCTCAAAACTCATACGGCTGTGTAAAATGACGTTGAGCAATACCACCAGCTCCGTCAGAATTGGAAAAGACCTCTCCGAGCCGTTCGCCACAAAACGGGGTTTCAGACAGGGCGACTCCCTTTCATGTGACTTCTTTAATCTGATGTTGGAGAAGATAATAAGAGCTGCAGAAGTGAACCGCTCAGGAACAATTTACTACAAGAGCGTGCAATTACTGGCTAATGCCGATGACATCGACATCATCGGTAACAAAAACAAGTCTGTTCTGCCTTTTCCAAGTTGGATAGGGAAGCAAAGCGCATGGGTCTGGTGGTAAACGAGGACAAGACGAAGTATCTCCTGTCATCAAACAAACAGTCAGCACATTCGCGCCTTGGCACCCACGTCACTGTTGACAGTTACAATTTCGAGAAAGCAGAGAATTTAAAACCGATAATAATGTCAGCATTGAAATCCAACGTAGAATCACTCTTGCCAACAAGTGCTACTTTGGACTGAATAGGCAATTCAGGAGTAAAGTCCTCTCGCGACGTACGAAAATCGCACTCTATAAGTCACTCATCATGCCCGTGCTGGTATATGGCGCAGAAGCATGGACAATGACAACATCCGATGAGGCGGCACTTGGAGTGTTTGAGAGAAAGATTTTGCGGAAGATTTACGGGCCTTTACGCGTTGGCGACGGCGAGTACCGCAGACGATGGAACGATGAGCTTTACAACGATATGGACATAGTGCAGCGAATTAAAATACAGCGGCTTCGCTGGCTTGATCATGTCGTTCGAATGGACACCGACGCTCCAGCTCTGAAAGTATTCAACTCGGAACCCGCTGGTGGTAGCAGAGGAAGAGGGAGGCCCCCACTGCGATGGAAAGATCAGGTGGAGAAGGACTTGGCTTCACTTGGCGTTTCCAATTGGCGTCAGTTGGCACAGAGGAGAAACGACTGGCGTGCTTTGCTGAACTCGGCCAAAATCGCTTAGGCGGTTACCGCGCCAAAAAAGAAGAAGAAGATTAACACCAACTGAAGATCAAAGTCCTTTATCGTCGTGGATTTCGTGGATTAATTCAAATAGTGAAATGTAGATATCTCAGCAGTATTTGGTATACGGGGAAAAGTAGATAAAATTGTTCATCACTGGGTGAAAAAACTAAGTGTTCTATATTGAACGGTATCGTCACAGTACGCTTTGAAAAATGCATATTTATTCATTGTTCCGCTGCATCAGAGCGCGTTATGCATTTCGCAGTGATTTCAAGTGCAATTTTCAATAAAATTTTCCGGAAAACCCCCTTTTTTATTCTGGAACCTTCGGTATTATACGAATTTTTAAACGTAATTGTGTTTGCAGAATATGTGTATAAATAATATTTTATAAAATTCCGTGTGTAATTAATTTTTTTTTTAACTCGTGTGTAATTGGGTTAACAAACTCGGGTTTTTTAAATGAATCAAGGATTTTTTTGTTGTTTTATTTTTAAAGCTGAAATGATGAGGAATTTTTCTTTTGACCAGGTATGAAAACAATTATGTTAAGATATAAAACGCTTTTTTAAAGCATAAGTATAAATATTTAGATTTGACAAGGGATGACGGAAATTCGTTCCAAAATACATCATACACCCACCCTGTCGGAAACAACAATAACCAAAAAGGAAATATAAATATTTCATTTCATTTGCTTTAATTTAATATTATTTTATTTCATTTTATTTTACACAGCGTATTTTGTTATATTTTATTTAATTCAATTTTAATTTCATATTTTATCCTATTACTTTATTTAACTTCTTTTATTCACTTTATTCTTTTTATTTTATTTTACATTTCATTTTGTTTTATTTTTTCTTTATCATCCTGTCTACGTTTATTTCTTTTTCACTTTAGAAATCCATGAGAACAACTAACTTTGCCGCACACTTACCTATTAATCGCATCACCTCATGCAGATTCAGGTAAACATTTAGATGGCACTGCACCAATGCTCCGTAAATCATGAATAATCCAAAAGCAAATGGTAAATTCGCTGAAACTGACATTTTAATAACAATTAAATGAGAATCGGAATCGAGCACTTCTAAAGATCTATATATGTATGTATGTCACTTGGTGCCAGAGGTTTTTGCAAATAACGGTGCGCTTGTTGATGTACGTGGATGCATTCATTCTTACCTAAGTACATATATAAATGTACATATCCATATAAGCACCGATGTATGTAAACAAAATACATACATATATTATTTAGGTGGATTTCATATCAAACTTTGCACATTTCTCACCATCTACATATTAACTTCTTACTTGGTAGAATTTGTTATTTTTTATGCATTTTTATTTTTCTTGACGCATATTTCAATTTCACCTATTTTCTGTATTTCAGGGGATATCTTTTCAAAATACATTTTAAACAAATACACGCGCACAGATGCTTTTTTGTATTTACTTTCCGTTGTTCTTTAAATGAATCTACATTTGCATGTACATATGAATTTACCCATATGGGATAGTCGAAATAAATATGTACATAAGCACACAGAACGACACACTATCCTTTGTCTGTTGTCTTCACGGGTTTATTTGTGTGTGTGCTTAAATTTCGCACTTTCGTTTACACACGCAGCATCCCCGCATTATTTACTTATTTATTTTTTCCCGTAAAATTACTCGCGGTACGACCACCGTGACGATTTTCCAGGAACTGACAACTGGATGAACAAAGAAATCGCACTGGATCTACTTGCAATGACAGAACGCACGCAACACAGGCGACAACAGTGACTCTGCCGGCTAACAATAGCACCGACAACAATGGTAGAGCTCATGGTGAAATGAACTGAAGGTGGCGCATTCCCAAAACCGCTACTTTGGTTTTGCCGACTTTGACATTTATGGCAATACGTAAACAAACTTTTTGTTTAGAAACAAGTGCAAACGTATTGCAAACGTCTTGTGTACTTTCAAGTGAAATATCGAAGTAATTCGTGCGTTCTGAAGCAAAAAACGTTTTATTTGTAATAAAAACTTTATAAAAATGTCGTGTCGTGTGTTGAATTGCAGCAGACGTAGGGGTAAAGCCCTCAAATGCAGTTTTTTTTTTTGTTTCCCCGCGACGACGCCTTGGCCAGAAAGTGGGTAGAGTGGCCGGCAGGAGAAGCCATACAATTTAGGCACCAGCGTAATATGCATGGAGCACTTTACGGACCACTTTTAAACACGACATGTTAAGTTGAAAACGTTGAAATACCACAAATTAAAAATTAAAATCGGAGGTAAGCAAGCATCGACCACTTTCTGCAGGAAAATATGCGCTGCGATAAGATATTATCACTTTTTCGGCACCTGCAATACAAACACAAAAATTATTAATGGTTAATTAATAAGACCTATTCTTTTGAACACATTTCAAGAGTGGTTGTATATTTTTTGTTAACGTTGTGCTTAATTCGCTATATTCAAAGATGGCTTGAGAAATTGGTAAACGAGAAGAAAACATGTTTTCTCACTGCAAATTCACAACTGTCAACTCATTGTTCTTCGCCATAATCTTTGTTTACCCGTTGCCACAAATGTCATTCTGCGGGAATGCGCAATCTTGTACCAAGAATGATAGAATACAAGATTGCGCCGTCCTGGCCGTTGACATTTGTGTACCACAAGTAAACAAAGAATAGAGCGAAAAGAAGAACGAGTTGAAACTGCCAAAGCAGTTCACTTTACAGCGAAAAACGTGTTTTAATTTTGCTAAATGTGAAAATATTGCATTTTTCACCTAATCTATTAGAGAATAGTGAACATTTTAGTGCACTCCATTGCTTTGCAATTAAGGCTGCTGCAGAAAACTGCAGCAGCATCTCTGCGGGATTGATTAGTTAACTTGCTAATGGAAGCTGCGTGGATCAGAAACAAAATCCTTGTGAGGAAATGCTGTTAATATAATAATAGAGAAACATTTCGGGAACGGCTTTGCCGTGCCCTATGTACACAAAATGCAGCGATTCGTCTCAGCGCTACACTTGCATCTACGCTTCTTGCATCTTGACGGCTGTCGCAATATAACACACAGCACTTCATTGAATTAGTTTTTAAGCAGTCTTCAACTAAAAAATCACTCGCAAATTGCAAATTAACACAATTTAAACTGATTTTTCACTTATAATTAAATTTCTCTTTAGCTGATTTGTAAACAAAGGTTTATTTACAAGTTACCACAACTGTCAAAATCGGCAAAACCAAAGTAGCGGTACCACTGACGGCGCCACCTTTGTTCGCTGCACCGTGATCTTGTACTCTATCGTTCTTGGGTAGAGCTGGAAGAAGTGACAGTAGTTCATGAAGTTCCCCCAACAACGGCAATTGATGTCCGCTATGATGGTGTTTACAATCAGGGCTGCCGTTTTGGTAGAATTCTATCAAAACTGGTAACTTTTACCTTCACAAATTTGAGTTGGTAACTTTTTGGTAAGTTTTTTAACTTCTGCTGAACATTTTCAAATATCTTTAGAAATAAAATTACATTTGCCATTATCAAGTTCCCTTTTCTACTCTTCCATTTAAATCTGAATTGTTGTGAATGAGCATTTAAATTAATTTGTAACTACTAGATGACAAGGTTGACACTTTGAAACTTTGAATTACTGTGAATGACCATTTAAATTAATTTATTCGTACCAACTGGCAGTTTGTACACTTTCAAATTCTTAAGAAAAACGTTTAATTTCGTGGTAAGTCTATTCTGTGCATGCTTTCTTAGGGGAGCGTTTATGGCAATTTTAGTCAGTTAATAAAGAAGTTTTCTTGAATATTAATCATATTAAACTGAAATCACATTTTGTATGCATATACAAACATTTGTTTCTAATCAAAAACATATGAATGTAAAAACATGTGTACCAAATGTACATGTTAATGAAATGATCTCAATTCTAAGTATTTTTTAATTTTTTTATTGCTATTCACTAATCTATTTCATTTGTATTAAAACGGTTAAAAATTAATTTTTCGTTATGTTTTTAAATTTTTGGTAAACTTTGGTAACTTCAGTAAAATTTTGGTAACTTTTGGTAGCTTTTTTAATGCATTGTAAAAAGTTTGGTAAGAAAAAAATTTTTAAAGCGGCAGCCCTGTTTACAATGGCGCCCACAGTGTGGATTTCGGCTGTTTAGTGTCATCTGGCGGAAAAGAGAGCACACTGCTGATATCGGTGCAGCACACATTTCTCTCCTCAAGTAGGGGAAGACTATTTCTGATATAACAGTCAAAAATTTGGTTATAACAGTGTCCTCAGAATTTGTTGAAGGGGAAAATAAATCAGTTGCGTATAGCATGTATACATATGTATGTATCTATGTAGATATCAGAGGTTATAATAAAGTGATAATAAAGTTGCCATAATTGTGCTTTTTTGGTACAATTTGAAACCAAAAATTACATTGACACCACATAGACCTTTTTGGTACAATTTAGAAATGCAGCGGTTCAGCCGGAGGTCAAAACTCAAAAATATGTCATTATTAATGGTACTTCATTACAGTGTAATTTTTTACGAAAAAAAATTGCTTAGATTACTTCCAATCATATTTTCATTGTGAGTCGTGTTTTCAGTGACTCAATACTTCTATCTTTTTTTATATTTATTTCAGAGAAACTTATCGAAATCGAGTCGATTTCAAATTTTCGAATTTGAGAACATGCCTGATAGTTGTACTTCTTTTTACCTTCCTTTTATTAACTCGGGCTGTAACTATGTAATATTGATGCGCCTAAAAGATGCAGCGATTTCTATTCTCAAGTTACATACCTGATGACCGTACGAATAGCAATTATAATAGGGAGGTTTTAGTTTTTTAAACTAAAATTTTATTTTAGAAAAGCCTCTAGCAAGGGACAGATGACCCAACAACCGTTATGTATAGACGGGCTTGCTTATATAGCTGCGCAAATGTAGTGCACTGGTGTTGGAAAACTATTGATAGTGTATACATTCGATTGTTTCGATAGTGATAGTGCAAAATGTTCGATACTATCGAAGCTTTCTTACATATGTTTAGATAAAACACTAATACCCTGTTTTACCAACCAATTTCAAAATGCATCAAACTTAAAATTGAAAATAGCACAATCTCCTAAAAAATTTGTCATTTTAACGGACAAATTTAAAATTGATTGGTAAAACTGGGCACAACATTTTGTAATTATGCAAATGTGAATCCATTTTTTATGGTCCTAGAAAAATTTGGCAAGTGATATGACAGACTCCATCGCCTGTAAATTTCTTCGTTTCTTCTATATAAGACAACAACAGCCAGGAAGAAATCTTATACGGCTTTCCCACGGCACCCCAATTACGTAGTTCGCTCTCTCACTCGTAGTTCGCACTCCAATTACCCTTCGAATTACGTAATTCGCCATACAAAATTTTGAGAGCGAATTACGTCATTTGTTGGTAATTCAAATCCAATTACCCTGCGAATTACGAAAAAATCGCTGCAGTCTCTAATTTTTATAGGAAATTTATCGGAACCAGCTGAGAAATCAAAACAAAAAACACAAAAACTGTCAAAACAAATAAAAGATAAGAGTAAACAAATAAGTTACAGCAAACAGTATATTTTTTAAAATGGATGTAAAAAAGGAAATTTAAAAACAATTATTATGTCGAGGAGATTATTGAACACCGTGAAATTGTGTAACGAGACGGGATGGTGCTCCGAAGAACTATCTGCAACTTTTAAAACAGTTGCAAACTTTTTATACTGTGAAAATATCGCTTACATCAGAAAGATTGACCTGGAAACATGTAAGTCCTTATTAAAAAAAAACAGATAGTAAGCCGGGCCGTACATGCTCACCCTTGCACTTGTTTACGATGCCGTGCTGATGTGTTCATCAGTGAAAATCGATGGGAACCAAGCAAGATGGAAACAATTGAATTAAGTTCTGAATCCGACACTGATAACGAATTTGTATATGGAATATACATACTTGGTTAATATAGAAAGTATCTGGCAAAAAATACTGGAAGATCTCATTTATGCACCGCTTCCTTCATGCTTAGGGACACTCGCGACACTGCCATTAGAAAAACGGTTCTCAGCTAGCTGGGGCCACTAGCACGAACACTCGCGCGAAAAGAGCATGCGCGGCGGGTATAATGCCCACCAAATAACTTTTCATAAGCATAATAACAAGTAAAAATATTTACCGATATCGGGCGCTCAAGTTGTGCATTTTTGTCTTGACCTCCGCCACCGTGTAACGGAATCCATGGCTTTCGAGCACCGCAGCCATTTCCTGAAGTATATGGCTATTTTTTCTACAGCCACGCAACTCGCTCATCTTCTCACCCCATATTTCCAATAAAGCCCGCTCGCCTGCCTGGTTCCACTTGCTGGCACTTTTTCTCTGTACTAAAAATATAGTAAATAAATACATCACCAATTTAATTCAACAATTTATAAATTTTTAACAATAACTTACATTTTGTAGCGAAGAAAAACAAAAATAACACAACAGAGAACTGTCAAATCGAATTAAGAATGCGCCGTGGGAATGGGGTAATTCACGATAGTAATTGGGAGAGCGAACAAAGTAATTCAGGATGCTGTCGGAAAATGGTATTACCCCCTTATTCTAGATCCCGAATTTTCGTAATTCGTAATTCGTAGCTACGCTACGAAAAACAAAAAATCCACATGCTGCAACCCTTGCGGAAACATGTGCAGCATTGCCAGCTATCAGTTGTTTTTCGAAGATAGCTGAATGAAGGAAAACAAAGTGGAAAGCACTCATCATGTGCTTGTTTATAGTAAAATTTATTGATTTTCAATATTTTGAGGAAAATTATGGATTCTGATGCATTTGCAGTTATAGCAGCGGAGTAAGAGCGCGCTATGGCAATGGACTCACAAAGGTATGCGGAGCTGCCGGGCATAGTAACCATGGGGGCATCTATGTTAGCTTCTGGTTGAATTGTTGAACCACAAGCCAGAACTCCTGCTATGCCTGAAGCTCTGGTTCTCAATCCAGTTAATGCAATAACAGCTTCTTCCAAGCCATTGAAAACATGCATTTTGTTAGGTCCACCACCTGTTGCGCTTGCTTCTGCCTTCGGCCGCGCTTAGGGATTATAAGCCTTACTAAGTAGAATTCTCCTTTCTATGTTGCGGGGAAAAGGGGCTTCCGCATGTCAAAGGTATACAACATTTCTTGTGCATACCACTCCGGCTACGCCGTCCACAGTATTTTTGCGCAGAACCCCCGTCAAAATTTGCAAAAAAGTGGATAGTGCAAACCGAGTTTATTAATAAGCTAGTGGTAGAGAATTTGATACATTTATATTAAAAAAAATTTAAATCCTTTGATTACACGTGTAGACACAACAACCGAAAATCGTTATACAAATAACTAAACCGGACCCAAGTTTCTCGATAAGGGGCAACAAAGATTCTTTTTTGCTCGTTTATATGAAGCAGTGGATAAAAATATACGTATATGCGAAAGGCAAATTTGTCTGTTTAAATGAACACCACCAATATTTCTTGCAAACACACATTCATTTACAATTTTTATTTCGCCTCCGACACAGAATTGTTTTCGTACAAAATTACGCAAAAAAGCTTACTCGTTCGTTTTCAGTCATGTCATTGTTACGGATTTCGAAAGTTCGATAATACGATTCGGATTGCAGCATACTATTTCTACGATTCGTAGCAAAATCCGAATACGAAAGGGTTGCAGAATAGGGGTGTTATTCTTAAATAGCCCATTTCGCGACTACAAAAGCCATAAAGATTATTTGTTTACACAAAAATAACTTTTGTAAAACAAAATGAGATCGTGTATGTATTTCAATAACACATTTTATAACAAAAACCATGAAGAACATGTTTACAAGGAAAGGAGTTCACAGCATACATATATATGTATGTAGGCATGTGCATCTTTTATAGTCCAATTCCAACAATGTGAGCAACATACAACTATCGATAGTGTTTAGAAAAATTCTATAGTGGCAGCAAAATGAAACCGTCGATACTATCGATAGCCCCATCGATAGTTTTCATTACTGTAGTGCGCATATATATCCCCATTCCTCTAATGGGCTGCCATGATTCAATAATACAAGGTTCGATAAACTGACAGTTCTCTCTCTCGCACCGCTCCCTTAGCAGTGGCACAGTGTTGCTGCTTTGCAAATTTACTTGTAAAAAGTGTAGCTTTGCTGTGAAATAGAAGTATAAGCTTTTGTGCAATATGTTTATTTATATATGCATATGAAGCACATTTAACTGATGAAAACATAAATTGTTTTTAAATTGGATGTGTACATAAATCTCATAGTAGTTTTATTTTAATTTTGAGTCCTTTTGCATTTTTTATACAGCTAAATAGCACATAAATTACGTAATTCACGTAGATGTATTAATATTTCGTTCAATATTTCGTTTAAACTGCCAGATTTCCTGCAAGTACATTAGAATTTACAAAAGGAATTTCACTACTAATTGCCTACTTTGCGTACTTTTCTATTACCATTTTCGCAACAAGGGATTGCATCCTCCCCCTTTCTCTGTCCTTCGTAAATGCAGCCTTTTGTAAGGGAGTGTCAAACCGCGGCTGTCAATAATTATCTAACCTTGTATTATTGAATCATGATGGGTTGCTTTTCAAAAAAGATGTTGAAGCATAATAAGTTTTGCGCTTCCGATACAAGTATTTTTTTCGATACCTACTTGGATCGCAGTAAAAAGTATCGAGTAAAAAACTACTTGGAAAATTGAGAAAAGTGGACTTGGATTTAATTGTATCGATTTATCCCAGCCGAAATCTCCAGAACTGTGCTATCCAACGCTAAAAAACGTAAATTTTAAATTGAATGCACAAAAATAAATTAAACATCAAATTGTTTGAAATCTATTGAGGAAACATCAAATTATTGTGTGATTCATTTTTCTCAAATGCTTAAAGAGTTATAAGTAAGAAACTCAACAGTATCTAATATTTGACATAAGTGGACGGCCCACGCCCAGTTTCAGAAAAATTTTACGAAAAACCAATTTTTGCTTAAGATCCATTGAAAATATTATTTTGGAGCTAATGTTTAAAAATTTGCCAACCGCACTGCCCAAAGATCTGAAAATCCTTACACACATATATGTATATAAATTCATGGCGGTATTTTAGACAAAAGTTACTTTATGTATTTAACGTTTTCAGTGAACTTTATGAAGAATATTATCTAACGATCACGCTTAAAGCCAACCTGTTATGTTTTAGTATGTTAGTGTGCCATCAAAAAAAGGGGAATTCTGAAGCCATTTACGCAAAGACCTATTCGGACAATATGTTTTATATTTCAAATATTTTCAAAGGCACACAGCTGTGAAAGGTCTTATTTTATACTTTAATGTGTAGTTAATATGTACATAAACCAATAATAAAAATTTAGTAATTGCTGAATGTGAAAAATTAAAAAAATTTAAAATATTACCTTTTTGATAATTAGGAGTGACAGACTTCAAATTGTTACAGTTTATTTCCAATGAGAAGGACATATTTATCTCAACGCCTAATGCATTTTCCAGTATTACATTTACTATTTGCCATGATTTTTGAAAGTCTCCATTTTGCGCTGAAAAAGTTAAACTCAAAAAACGTACAAAAGGTACCCAAAGTGACACGTCAAAATTGTTATTTTAAATACTTTTATTATTTATAAAAATTTAAATGACATTATTAAAGTAAAAGAAATTGAATAAGTTACAAAAACTCGTCACATTTGTTATTAAAATGGCCCCATTTTTTAATAAAAAGTAAAACTGCAATAATAAAATTAATTTAAAGGCGAATGACAAAAAAGCACACGGTTCCGGAGATTCGCCCATATACATACATATGCATATTTTTACAAGATGTTTTTTAAAAGGCGTTGAATAAACGTATATTTGTTTTAAACATTCGTTGTTTCTGTGAGCGTTTAAAACTTTTTGTTGATACACTTTTATTTGATTTGGTACATTTTTTTCTGACGTTTGATACAATTTGGAAAAATTCATTTAGCATCCCTGGTTAGCACTAAAAGGCTTTGCCTTGGCGGCCAATTAATTCAAATGTTGAGTGCCTAGCGCTGATAGGTGGGCGAACAGAAGAAGGTCTTGAGTAGGAATGTACCGGATAACCAGATGCCGGATACACACTCTTAAGTTTAAACTTTGCTTCCTGGCGCAAAGAGAGAAACCGGCTTCTAATTGAAATTATTTAAAGTGAACTTCATATTAAAAGTAATTTTAAAATGAAATGTATAGAATTCTTTGACTATTTAAGCACTGAAGATGGAAATTATATCATTATTGCTTATCAAAAATGTTCTAAATATAAAATAATTTTTTGGCTTCTGGTACAATGATATGTACACCCATGTTAAAATGAATAACACTTTTATTTTTTTATGAGCTATAATTTATTTATATGCCAAAATATTGTTAAAAACAATTACTCTGGCGTTTTAACGTATTATCCGTTACTTACATTCATGATTTTGCTTTGAACAAAAATATACTGAAAAGTACTGTTTTTTTAACGTGAAAAAGTCTAACGCACTGATTTCGCGCATAAAAAATCTGGCAACCCTAACTACAAGTGTGTGTAAGGTTCTTTGGATGGAGTTACCCATTGCTCTGACTACAAATAGACCCATGAACCAAAAAGACAAGATCACGACAGCAGAAGAGTGGCCCGTTATAATCGCACTTATGAAAAAAGTAGGGCGATTTTGACATAAGCCGTTTGTTTACATTTGTTCGTTGTTTACAATTTGGTGGTGGCTTTTTACTGCAATTTTCTTAATTTTCGCTTGTGACAACGTGTGCACACATAAGGTAAAGAATAATTTAACACAACGACATGATTTATAGGAGAATTTGCATAATAAAAATGATTATTCATGCGTTCCACAATTACGCGTTTTTTTTGTTCTCTTCGTTGTTTACTTCTTACAACAAAGATGGCGTCGAGATTTCAACAGCTAGAAAATAACTTTTTTCTTTCTTTCCTTAAGGCGTGATCTTGTGTCTTTCGTTCATGAAATAGACCCCCTTATTCTAGAACCCGAATTTTCGTAATTCGTAATTCGTAGCTACGCTACGAAAAACGGAAAATCCACATGCTGCAACCCTTGCGGAAACATGTGCAGCATTGCCAGCTATCAGTTGTTTTCCGAAGATAGCTGAATGAAGGAAAACTAAGTGGAAAATAAATAAAAAAACACTAATCATGCGTTTGTTTATAGTAAAATTTATTGATTATCAATATTTTGGGGAAAATTATGGATTCTATGCTATGGCAATGGATTCACAAAGTTATGCGGAGCTGTCGGGCATAGTAACGATGGGCGCATCTATGTCAGCTTCTGGTGGAATTGTTGAACCCCAAGCCAGCTCCTCCTATGCCTGAAGCTCTGGTTCTCAATCCAGCTAATGCAATAACAGCTTCTTCCAAGCTATTGAAACATGCACTTTGTTAGGTCCACCACCTGTTGCGCTTGCTTCTGCCTTCGGCCGCGCTTAGGGATTATAACCCTTACTAAGTAGAATTCTCCTTTCTGTGTTGCGGAGAAGAGGGGCTTCCGCATGTCAAAGGTATAAAACATTTCTTGTGCCTATCACTCCGGCTACGCCGTCCACAGTATTTTTGGGCAGAACCCACGTCGAAATCTGCAAAAAAGTGCATAGTGCAAACTGAGTTTATTAATAAGCTAGTGGTAGGAAATTTTAAACATTTATCTTAAATAAAATGTGAATCCTTTGATTACACGTGTATGTTACACCGAAAATCGTTGTACATTAACTAAACCGGACCCAAGTTTCTCGACAGTGGATAAAAATATACGTATATGCGAAAGGCAAATTTATCTGTATAAATGTACACCACCAATATTTCTTGCAAACACACATCGATTTACATCTTTTATTTCGCCTCCGACACAGAATTGTTTTCGTACAAAATTACGCAAAAAAGCTTACTCGTTCATTTTTTAGGCATGCCATTGTTACGAATTTCGAAAGTTCGAAAATACGATTCGGATTGCAGCATACTATTTCTACGATTCGTAGCAAAATTAGAATACAAAAAAGTCGCAGAGTAGGGGTGAGAAATTCGTTTATTTTTTACTTCGTTTTGCTACCTGCTTCGTGGTGCAACGCAACGTAGCACGAAGTATGGGTGCGTTCAGAAATGCATCAAGCCAAAGCATCAGAGTCTTTTATTTCTAAACTATAATTGATGGAAATGTTTTGTTTGAGCAACTAAGTTCCAATTCGGCTTTTAACCGTCGTTGCGCATATTTGACATTTCCATCAATTATAGTTTAGAAATAAAAGAGATTGATGCTTTGGATTGATGCATTTCTGAACGCGTCCCTATAACAAGAAAAATGCTACTGCGGTTTGCGTTTCTGGCTCTGCTCCTCAATGAAGAGTCCTCATCTATTCACCTTGAGAGCAGTAGCAAAAATTAAAACTATGAAATAGCCTAGCTTTTTCAATCACTGGCTGTAATAGGCGGCATTCACGGTACGTCTAACTCGCGAGTCATTTGTGTACGTGTTGACTCGCCTTCGACCATTGTGTACAAATACAAGTGAGATATCTTAGCAATAGACGTCATCCTGGGCCACAGCTGCGATCATCTGTTTTCTAGAGTTGCTTATTTTGGTCTAAAGTGCGGTTTTTTGACCTGAGTTGCATTAAATAGTCTCTTAAAACTTGGTAGTATTTGCTGTTCAAATGGTAACATATATGCCCAAAAACTTGAAAAATATTAGATGATTGCTTTTTAAAAATGCTATTTATAAAATTTGGTTTTGATTGCGACATTAGAAATATTCAGATTATAAAAGTTTTTCACATATGTTTTAAGATTTTAAAGCTTTTAAAATGTACGGTAGAATGCAACAATGTGCTTGAATTTGTTTGCTTCTTCGTCAACTTATTCGTTTGCAGACTAGAAAAATGGCGAACAGCCATCAAAATACTGATTCAAAATACACACAAATGGGTGCGCGCAGCAAAATTCAGCCCTAATGGTAAGTTCATTTCATCGTGCGGCGACAAGTTAAGAATTTGCGATACATTTTCAGGCGAATGTATGCGAACGTTCACCGGGGGAAGAGGTATGGGACGACAGCTGGCATGGCATCCAGACGGCAATCTGGTGGCTTTAGCATTAAGTTGTAACCGCGTTAAGATATTTGACAAAGCTGAAGGCGAGCTAATACAGTGCATTCGTCGCCGGAGAATGATGTTGCATTTCACCCAAGTTGAAATTTCTTGGTGACTGGCGGCGATGACGATACAATAAGATTGCTTGATTTATTAGAAGGTCGGCCAATTTATACACGGTAGTAGTGCACTTTAGCGGAACCATATAAAATACATTTTTTCCTGTATTCAACAGTTGCCCGTTTGGAAATCTAATTTGCATACATTTGATGCCAATAGCGCGCAACAAACAAGCCAGTTCTCAAAGAGCCCAAATTGATTTTAGTCATGCAACAGCTCCACATAACTCCGCCATAGACACACCAGTTGCTGGAGTACCAAAAAGCTGTGATGACAGTATTTTAATTGATCCACGACAATCGTTGGCATATGGAAGGCGTGATGGAAATTTTCTGGTGCTTGATAGCCAATATACTACAAGAGTGAAACGCTGTGATAGTATTTTTTCTCAAATTTTCATCTTTTATTTGCAGTTACATTAAGAAGCTCATAGAGGACAGAGCGGTTGGTGAGGAAGGTGTCGAGTTACTGCTGTACTGCAACTGGGAAAATCCGCATTTCGCACGTGCCCCACTCGTATGGAATAGTAGCTTATGTCGAAAGGCTGGTTTTAGTATAATGCGGCATTCGCAGCATACCCTCACTGGCGCCGAGCCGTTGAAGAAATTTTGGATAAATAAACGTGCAAGAAATAGTTCCGATACTAGCACGTCCATATTCTTGTTAAGGGTCATCAAAAAATTCCTTGTGTTGTAAATAATAAAGGGAATGCCGGATTATACTAAAGCCAGCTTACCGACAAAAACTACTATTCCATACGAACACAGAAATATAAATGTATCTAAAACTGAATAACTCAAATCAAATTGGATTGCATTTGCATAATATACCTAATATTGGAATCTGTTTTGATCGTAAAAAATACAACTTGCAGTCATTTAGATTATAGTTTTGAAAGAAATTGATTGCAATCGTAAATTATGTAAAAATTGTCAATAACAATCTGCCTAAAATTTATTTTCCCCATGTAACGGTTATAAAATACGTTAAATCCGCACTATCTGCATTAACAAAAAATATACATTGGAATATTTAAAATAAACCGATTCATATTTATTTTCTAATAAGAATTGTTTCTTAATTGAAAGTATTTTATACTAATATAATGTAGTGGTTAATGTTTTAAAATGAATTCGCAATATGTCCGCAGCTCAGGTTGATTTAAAGAAATCCGTTTAAATTTTTCGAATTACATCTACTTGAATACAGGATAGGCAGGGTTTCATACAAATGGTAGTTCCGTAAATATTTAAAATATGTTAGTTCATTCAATATTTGCATCTAGGCCAATAAATAATAACAAATAAAGCCGAAAAAAACAAAGTTTCAATTAAAACGAGTTTTTATAACCCCCCCATAAAATTCCGATTAATTTTAAATACGAAAATAACGATATTTTTTCATGGAGATTTATTTTTTTAATATACCTTGTTTATACCTACACAAAATCCGGATTAGCAAAAAAACCGATTGGACTCAACATATATTTCTTTACAGCATTTATCCCCCTGTCTTTATAGCGCACTCGATAAAGTCTTATTCAAAAGTAAACAAAATTGCTATTTTTAAACGACATTTTTTTAATAAATAATTTGCGCGGTTGACCGAAATGGAAACAAACAATAATTGTAATTTATTATAACAATAATACGAATTTAAAACGGGCTGTATAAAGAAAACCAGCCTATTGTCACTTCACTTTCCAATGGTGCTGATTGCTGCAAGAATTATTTAGCGATTTAGAGCATAATCAACACAATATATGCACATAAATATGTATTATTTCACAGATCTCAGGGTCAGCTTAGAAATACGTTACCAAAATTATATAAAATTTAAGTAGGAATTATTTTTATTTATAACGTAAAAGCGCTATCTGACCCAATCTGATAAGTATATTTCCCCTAAAGTTAACCCATTTTATTTAATTTGTCTCTCGTGAAAATATATATTTTATTTAAAATTTTCAGATATGTACATATATTTTAAATTTTTGCTTTAATTTTTGTCTCCTTTTAATATTTAATTAGATACCTTAAGATTAAAATAAGCTTAAAACGAAACAGCACAGCAACCCTTTTCTGTTCATCTTGAGAACACAAAACCCTCTTTTGTTAAAATTCGGCGCTGCACAAAATCCTGGCTTTTATATTTTCCAACAAAATACCACTTCGCAACCCTGGATTTTCACGAAGCGTTTCATTCGGGTCGTAGTTTGGCTACTTCGGGCCATTCGGTGTTGTATGCCATATTGGCTGCCATATTGTTCACACTGTCATCGCCATATTGAACACCCTGTCAACTATCTGTCAACCCTAAGATATCTCACTTGTATTCTTCCACAATGCCTTCGACTACACGCAGTTGAATCATTTAAAGTCATGCCGGGAGTCATGTTGGTGTAACTAACACATTTATTCTCACAAACACATCCAAACCGGCTCACGAGTATGCCGCCTATTACAGCCAGTGATTGAAAAAGCTAGGCTATTTCATAGTTTTAATTTTTGCTACTGCTCTCAAGGTGAATAGATGAGGACTCTTCATTGAGGAGCAGAGCCAGAAACGCAAAACGCAGTAGCATTTTTCTTGTTATAGGGACGCGTTCAGAAATGCAGCAATCCAAAGCATCAATCTCTTTTATTTCTAAACTATAATTGATGGAAATGTCAAATATGCGCAACCACGGTTAAAAGCCGAATTGGAACTTAGTTGCTCAAACAAAACATTTCCATCAATTATAGTTTAGAAATAAAAGACTCTGATGCTTTGGCTTGGTGCATTTCTGAACCAGCGTTGCCAGGTTGACGTTTTTAACGTCATTTGGACGTTTTTTGTATCCTGTTGACGTTTGGACGTTTTTTATGTAAAAAATTACGTTTTTTAACTTCCCAGTAATTTTTTTCTCTTACTAAATCTTGTAAGTAAAACTGATTTTGAATTATTTTCTTAATAAATCTTTACAAGCTTTGTGTTTTGCAGCAACTTCTTCCAAAGATATTTATTCTTTGGACACAGATGACTTAAATATGATGCATACCAAGCGTACGCGCATTTTTTTTTTTTTTTGATTCTTGGACTATGTTCAAAGGCTGGTTGTGTAAATACTTGAGGTTACGAGGCTGATTGTAATGTTTGCAATTGCACATTAAAAGCCAAATCAGGAAGAGCAACACGCACGCTCGCAAAAGCATCAAAAAAGCTGTAGCAGCATAAAAAGTCAGAAAACAGTAGGCGACTTTTTTAAGACTTTATTGAAAATGTAATGGACGCAAAAAAGGTTGAAATATTGCTATGCTCTTTCTTAACAGAACGTAATTTAGCATTTTCGACAGCCGACCCCCTTACCAAATGTCTACAAGAAAAAAAAAATTATTAAAAATCAACGCGATTATTTAGCCCCTTTAAAATTGTACATTATTGCACTGAAATTTAATGGGCTATCAAACTGCATACTCAAAAAAATTTAAAAAAATCTAAATAAAAAGTTAAAAATCTAGCTGAAGCTTTGCAGATTTTTTAAAATTTTTGCACAAAGTTTGAAATGTGGATTTATATTTTGTTTGTTATATAATGAGCTTTTATGGAAAAATAATAAACATTAAATAAACAAAAGAGAAACAGCCAAAATCGATCAAAATGGTGATGACTTAATCAGCTGTATGCATAAAATTATTTTTATATTAACGATCTCAAACCAGTGTACAATGAATTTTAAATGTGCAATGAAATTTTAATATACCTTACGTACACATGTACCTTTGTATACAATAAAAGTTTAATAAGAACAACTTTTTGTACATTCATTTGAATAAGACGTTTTTGGGTAGGAAATGACGTTTTTCAGACCACGAGAGACGTTTTCTCATGCCGAAGACCTGGCAATACTGTTCTGAACGCACCCATACTTCGTGCTACGTTGCGTTGCACCACGAAGCAGGTAGCAAAATGAACGAACGAATTTCTATTTGTAGTCAGAGCAATGGGTAACTCCATCCAAAAAATTTTACATACACTTGTAGTTAGGGTTGCCAGATTTTTTATGCGCGAAATTAGTGCATTAGACTTTTTCACGTTAAAAAAATCAGTACTTTTCAGTAAATTTTTGTTCAAAGCAAAATCATGAATGTAATAACGGATAATACTTTAAAACGCCGGAGTTATTGTTTTTAACAATATTTTGGTATATACATAAAATATAGTTCATAATAAATAATATAAAAAGAAACTTTTTAATATACAACGCTTTTATAAATGGACTAAAAAGTAGAAAATAATATTTCTCAGTCCCATAGAATTTGTTTTGATAACTTTTGATTTTGAAATTTTAGCAAAAGTCATTATAAACAATATATGAAATTGAAAATGAAAAACGTGGAGCGCATGCAATACAAAGCATTCGATTTAATTGACAATAGTCAAACTACATAACGTAGACCTAAAATTTCTACAGCGAAAGTAGAACTTTGAAATCGATTTTAAGCGGTCGTTATTCATATACCCACATACATACATACATATATTACTTTTCATATCAATTCAAGTGTATTACATGCGCCCCACGCTTTTCATTTTCAATTTCATAGATTGTTTATAATGACTTTTACTAAAATTTCAAAATCAAAAGTTATCAAAACAAATTCTATGGGACTGAGAAATATTATTTTCTACTTTTTAGTCCATTTATAAAAGCGTTGTATATTAAAAAGTTTTTTTATATTATTTATTTTCTACTTTTTAGTCCTGTCTGAATAAAAGTTTGCAATAGATAGTAAAATAATTCAACGGTATTAATAGAAAGGTGCACACACATGCATTTACATATGTATGTACATACAAACGAGCACCAATTAATTTTATTTAAAGAAATGGCGTGTCGTCTATTTCCGCTGTAGCAAACGTAGTACATAGGGCGACATCTAGATGTCATCTACCTCGCCCTATTCACTACAGCTGTCGCCCTATGCACTATGCTTTTTTATAGGAACTTTTCAAAGCTTTGCTTTGGTGTCGGACACACAACATTGAAAGTTTCTGGATCCACAACATTGAAAGTTTCTGGACGCACAACATTGCAAGTTGATAAAAGCGTTGTAAAAAAAAATAAAAGTGTTATTCGTTTTAACATGAGTGTACATATCATTGTACACAGAAGCCAATAAAATATTTTATATTTGACATTTTTGAATAGCAATAATGAGATCATTTCCATCTTCAGTGTTTAAATAGTCAAAGAATTCTATACATTTCATTTTAAAATTACTTGTAATATGAAGTTCACTTTAAATAATTTCAATTAGAAGCCGGTTTCTCTCTTTGCGACAGGAAGCAAAGTTTAAACTTAAGATCCTCCTAGTTGCTTCGTTTGAGTGTGGTATTGAAAATAAAAATTACATATTTTTTCAAACTGTGGACAAGTATCTCTATTTAAGGACTTCATCTATAATTCCTCATGGCTCAAATTAATTTTTTCAACTAAGCAAAAACTTTGAAAGGCTAATAATTCGCTAAAAAGAGTATCTAACTCTATGTCTTGTATGCAAAACTCTTTTACAATGTTAGTAAATTGTGAAAAAGAGTTGTAAGTTATGGACAAAAGCTATTCGACTATTTCAATTTGTTGTTAGGTATTAAACTGAAAGTTATTTTCGAGATAACTAGCAACACTCGACAAGAAAACTACAGCCTTCTTTTTATATAATTTAAGCACCATCATATTATCACAACTGGTACGTAACAACCCGGCGATATGCACATAAAACGATTGGACTTTTTGTTGTATTAATTTCTTGTGCATATGAAACATTAGCTCTGATCCAGTACTCCATGAACTTACAGGATTTTACACGAACTTGCAGGAAGTTGCAGGAAAAATGTTCCCGTACTCCAAAATCCTCCAAAATCCTCTAAATGAGAGCGACTTTTGGAGAGTTGTGTAGGGAATGAAGTTGCAAGATTTTACCCGAACTTTTTCTTCTGGTAAAATCATGAAAAGTGTCAAGCAATCACTGGTTGACGTTTTTACAGGAAAAATGGATTTTTTGTTCCCGTGCTTTTTGTTGTTACTCACTTTTTACTATCACTTCAGAGAGTAATTTTGCTGTTTGACAGTTTTACAGGATTTTTCACGAAAAGTATTGGATCAGAGCTATTATCTGAAACATGTCAACTATGTATAACGAAATTATTTTCTTCTTACTTCTTAACTTTTTACAGTACAGTTTAATGAAGTTCCAACGTTGTGCAAAAACCTTAAGAAAATCCTAAAGTATTTTGTTTGATTTTCGTTGTTGGTGTTGCCGACAGGGTAGGAGTGTGATGTAATGTGGAACAAGTTTCCGTCATCGCTTGTCAAATTTGGTTTGGAGACAAGCCGGTTTCGGCGTTGTGTGTATTTTGTTTGAATTGACCAAATTTGGTACATTTCTTTTTCTTTGGTCCATTGGTCCAATACTTTTTAAAATGGTCCATTTCACAAGCCTTTGGTTAGGTTATTATCACCCATTCACTTCATGCAATAGTTTCGCGTTTTAAATTTTTTCTATTTAATTGATGAATATTTCGTCCTATGCTGAATATCGTCATCGTCAGTAAAGCAACGATACGGCCATCGCCAATCATGTTACTGATGCGCTGACGATCGTCATATTCAGCATAGGGCCGATTGGCAACACCTGATAAAAGTATGAACTCGCCTTGCCACTGATCTTCAAATATGGCTAATCATCTGTCAAAGCACGCTTAAAAAATATCGCGGACCAATATTAAAGCGGCTGGCAAAAATATGGAAAGGAAGCAAAACTTTAACCATAGCATTTAGCACATGAAAATAATATTCGATTTCATCGAAAGGATATTAAACATCTTGAAATTATTACACTACATGAAGTTCTTTTTGATACTGATGTATCAATTTTGCCGCTACTCGACCAATTTCCTGCATTGGTAAATGATGCAGACATAATTGAATTTCAGTTTCACAAATTGAGGCTGAGTGAAGGTAACTTCAAAAACTGTACCAATATAGAACGTTTTTGGAATAAAGTAAGTTTGATTAAAAATGGATTGGGTGAAGCGGCCTTTGGAGAATTGTGTGATTTAGTTCATAACATTTTTAGTCTGCCTCACAGTTCCGCAGCAGCTGAGCGCAAAAATCTTTGATTAAGGTTAATTAAGAAACAAATTAAAATTTAAAACATTAAGCATTATAATGTTAATAATATACAGTTGAAGGGGTTAGAATCATAAGGGTCTAAGCGACATTTTTTGAAAATATAAGTTATACCCATATTTGTATAGTTAAATATAGTGTTTATTTGGTGACAAAGGGTAAACATTCTTTGAATTAGTTAATTCACATGCATTCATTTAGACAAGAATCATTTCAAATGCATTTACCCAGAATTTACAATAAGTAATCAATTTTAACCTTAATTATCTCAAAAAATTTCAGATCTTAGATCCTTTTGATTCTAACCCCTCCGATTGTAATGCACTTTGGATGCAATATAAAAACTGAATTGCCATAATTTCTTGATAAAGAGGAATAAACTCCACTCAATTTCCCGATGTAATAAAAATTGGTCAATTTTTTACCTTTTGGTCCATTTTTTGGTTCGAAAAATAGATTGGAAATGGCAACCGTGCTCTGAAAGCACCTTTCGAGTAACATTCGTTCGGTGTTCGAGTTCCATTATGTTCCTTTCGAATTTTGTTTATCCCCTTTCGAATTTTCGGAAATTTGGTACTCCCTGCATCTAAAACAAATGCCAAAATGGTGGAATTGTAGAAAATTCTTTTCGAAAGCAACCAAACACTCGGACGCCCACAAAAATGTAAGTAATTGCAATAATATTTAAGAAAATATGTATTCTTTTAAGCAATAAATCATTTTTAGGACAACTAAAACCAAACAACCAAATATAAAGCCTCGGCAATTTGATATATTGGCGTTTTCGCAATGGATTTACACACTTCAATGAGGCAGCGTGACATAAACTGCTGAGAAAGGCCTACGTGTTGGCCTTCACCAATTTGGTGTTGGTATCCTCCTTGCCCCAATAATTGCAGTGCGGCTGCCAGCTTAATAACACACCTTAGAAGACGCGAATGACTAAAACTCCAACACATTCACAAGTAAAATTAACACTTATGCAAAAATGTATATGCCAGTCGAGTCGGGTAGAAAAGTCACAAACATTTTACCTGTCATATGATTGACAATGCTGATAGAATACGATTTTTTTCGGTGACTATCATTTGACCGGTTATATGATTGTCACTGATGATGGAAAGGTTCACAAGAAAATAAAATATGTACATCATTATAAATCACAATAAAAAAATCTAGAAACGAAAGGACGCTGTCGAAAGTTTTACCAAGAAAGTGCTAAGAAATAAACGATAAGTATTTAGAAAAATAATTAAAGTGTTTTAAAATTAAACAAAAAATTTTAATAATGCTATGTGCAGAGAAAAGCTCATGTTGTTTAATATGACGTCGAAACTCACAAATTGTGATCAGTCATATTTGACCAACTTTTATAGCAAGTATGATTTGTCAATACTGACCTAAGATCCCATCAAGCATGATTATTGACCAATGTTTATATCATTGATGATTCACATGTATACGATTTTTTCCATCAAATTTTGCACATTGCCCTTAATATTTTGATAGAAACTTTCATACAAAGAAATGACGAGTATTTCTATGAGGATTGTCCGTCATTTTACCGGTCAAATGATTGTCACTGTTCTTGCAGGGACAGGTCCACAAAAAAAATCGATGAAAGGTTCCTTTGACCAAACCTAGTCTGTTATATGTTTTTGGGGTCGCTGAACACGAATCTGAAGTCCATTTTGCTCCACCAAGTCTGGATTATTTTCTAACCTCAAAAAACATCTCGGATTTTACTTTACAGAGAAAGTGTTCAGCGACCCCAAAAACATAGAATAGACTAGGTTTGGTAAGAGGAACCTTTTATCGATTTTTTTTTAAGTGAAACTTCTTAGGCGGCGGTATCGCAAAAATGGAGAGTGAAATTTTTAAAACTGAAAACGTTACATGAGTGAACGAACTCATTGCACATTTCAGCTCTGCCGCTACCAAGCAATATATGTATAAATGATGCAAGCGTGCTTCGCGTAACTATATCAATTCGTACATATGTACATATGTTTGTATGGATATATTTATGATGAAGCAAACGGGCTTTGTTGATGTGCTGATGGGCATATGTATGTATGTACCTATGGACACCAATGTTTTCATGTGTGTACATATGTTTGGATGGTTGGATATATATCCATGAACGAAAGACACAAGATCACGTAAGAACAAGAGAGTGAAAAAAGTCGATTTTTTGAGCGGGTTCTACGCCATCTTGTTTCGCTGGAAAAATAAACAAAACAATGTAAACGAAACAACCAAAATTGATTCACAGACGATTGATTTAGGAAATTTCTAACAAATTGTGGCATATTAATAAAAATAAATGTTGGAAAACGCGTTGTTGTGTTAAATTAACTCTTTTGTCGATGAATAAAAGTGAAAAATAGTGGTGTTCTCGTAAAATTACCTGTGTTTAGTTAGTTCATATCTCCGACATGTGCATGTGGTGCGCTTGATTCTGCGGCATAAAATTTATAGCTCCAGGAATAATCGCTCCTCAACATTACAACAGAGGTGTCCACGCGGTTGTGTGAGGAGCAAAAGTCTCGAAAGGGACCACCGTGGAACTTGATACATTTCATCTGAAAAATATGTAAAATGATTTACTAACAAACTACAAATAAAGATAGTTTGGTTTAAAAAAGTGGTGGTTTCGGCGTATACTTACTTTTGCTTAGTGAATAAATTGCTTGATTCTAGCTGGTTGAAGTAGTTCGTCCAGTACTGAGTTGGCGCTATAACCTGTATCGAAAAAAGACCAACCAAAAAAATACAAATGTATGTACATGATTAAATTAGTTTAAAAATGTACATAAGAAAGCCCACCAAACAATTTGTGTTGCCGGCAATAAGAAAACGTGTCGCCCTCGGAAACAAATTTATTGCCGGTAATATTGTCATCGAATCGATTTCCTATTACCGGTCGCTCTAAAACGTCCGCCGAAGGCAACTCGCCTGGGTGAGTCGTTTTCTTATTACCTGAATGAGTCCTTTTCTTATCGCTTCAGGCGATATTTGGAATAATTTTATTCTTCTTAATACTTCATTTATTTTTTTGTATAAAAATTGCAACTTACAATCGGAATTAATTCATTTTCTCGCTGTGAGACTTCCTATTTTTTTTTTTCAATCTTGTCCTTGGGCATAATTTAGATGCTTTTGGCCAATGCTATTGACGCCATATTCATAAGTTTCCGAATTTTCGAGAACTTTTTTATTCAAAATTGACATGAACGAAGTGGTGTTGCCGATTTGTCACCACAGCAATAAATCGGTGAGTCGCCAATTTGTTGCCATTGACGATTGTTGCCTATTTCTCATGTTTTGCATGGTGGGAGGTGTATTGTATACTTACATAAAAATACACAATCAACGCTTGAATTGCATAGTCATTATTGTGGGTTATCAGCCGCGGTTCGCCAATTTTTTAACGATTTTTGGAGTTGCTGAAAAGTGTAATCGAAAATAATTATTTGTAGTATAAAATCTTATGGAAATAAGTGTATCTCACCTTACCTCATTTTATTATTTTACGATATTTCCGCTTTCGAGAGCGTGTACTATCAGAAATCTGTCTGTTCAGAGTTCGAATTCTGATGAACATTCGTGCACGGAAAAACAGTCTCTTTATTCTGTCGTGGCAATTTACATGTTCCGCTTTTTTAATATGTTCCCCCAAATAATTGGCCATTGCTTGCAACCCAGTGCCGTTTATTTCTTCAAACA
>NW_023460830.1:17541-31605 GCF_013731165.1 Rhagoletis pomonella | reverse complement strand
TACTTTCTTTGATAACACTGGATCACAAATTTTAGTTTGGTTTTTGTTCTCCAGACGCCATTTTCCAATTTCTATGTAGAATTGCTCGGTAATTCCGAAAATCGAGCTAATTTTTTTTTTCTATGGATACGTTTTCGAGATATTTGCAATTTTTTCAGCTTAAAACAAAAAATAGTTCCACTTAATCCCGTATATCTTACGAACCAATTTAACAATTTTAATATAAAATACGGCAAATGAAAGCTAATAAAATTCTCCACAAACCGTATAAAAAATGAAAAAAAGTCAAACTTTAACAGAAGAAAAACTTTAAAAGTTCTATGCAAAATTTTTGCATTTGTGCTAAAGCCTGTTCTGTTACAAAAAAAATGAAATACTTATTAAGGAAATCGATGGATAAAGAAGAAGTAATGAGTGGTCAAATGAAAATGCGCAAAATTTTTTGTATGAAATATGAGCAGAAAAGCGTATTACTCAGGTGTTCGAGGCGTATGAGTAACTGTTTTTTCCTGCTCATTTTTTATACAAAAAATCGTTGTGTAATTTCATTTAACCACTCATTATTTCGTATTTATCCATCGATTTTCTTCATTAGCAACTCGATTTTTTTTTAACAGAACAGGCTTTAGCACAAATGCATAAATTTGGCACAGCACCTGTTTTTTTTTTAATTTTTCTTCTGTTAAAGTTTGACTTTTTTCCTTTTCCCGTTTCTGTTAAAGTTTGGTTTCTTCATTTTCATATTTTATATTAAGATTGTTAAATTGGTTCGTAAGATGTACGTGATTAAAAGGAACCAATTTTTGCTTTGAGCTGAATAACGGTAAACTGAAAATATCTCTAAATTTTATCCATACAATAAAAAATTAACTAGATTTTCGGAATCAACGTGCAATTCTATATAGGAATTGGATATTGGCATCCATTGAACATTTTTGCTGTAAACCAGTGTAATTGACAATGGTTGCACAATTTTTAATGCAGGTATCACTAATGTGTAGGTATGTTGAATGCATCTATCGGAGCAGTTTCCTCATAAAGGCAGCAAAGCAAAATGTACTGTATGAAAAATTACGCAGTCTCCGTGAATTATCTTGTGAAAACAAGTGCATGCCACATTTGTCTAAAGATGTCTGATGTGAAGCCGTACTGCGTTTTTTGTCGAACAACAACCGGGAACAACAAACAAGCGAACATTTGTCATCAGTACTATGAATAAAAGTGAATATATTCTTTCAATTCGCAAGGAGAATAGTTTAGATTTAAATGACGTTGCCTTGCCTCAAGATGTAAATAGCAATGAAAGATACCACTCATATTGTTATTGTAAATTTACTGCAGTGTCAAAAAATAGAAAGTTGTTCCAGCAGAAGATAAACCATCGGAATCAACTTCAAAGTTATATCATTTTCGTATATATAGATGTGTGTACACATTCTAATTACGAAAGGATAATTGAATACATAATATTGTAAATATTATGTTGCAGTACAAATACAAATTATATAGTAAGAGTACTGGAGATTTGTTGTATATACCCTTGTGTTCTGTATTTTTCGTAATTATTGTTTTTAGTAGATATTGCAGTTATATTTCTAACAGCATGCTACTGCATTATCTACAAAAACTATAAATACCACAATTACAGAATACTGGGCATACACGACAAATACGGATATTTTAACAAGCGAAAATTCGGAGACAACCAAAAACACGAAAAAGTAAACAATTGAAAACGCAGTAAATCGCTAGCTTAGAGTAAAAAGTTGCTAAGTCCACATTTTTTCAAAATATGAGTTTGATATAAGAAGCCATAGAAATTCAAAATGCATCGTTTCCTGTATATAATCAATGAAAGGCAAATTTGCTCAGTCCAAAAAAGACTCAGAAAATTCTGTAAGGCGAAAATTCTGTACTACGAGATCCTTTAATGAACTTCGAACCCTTCCGATTCGTAAGAAGTTTTGTTTTGCTTTTAACAAGCAAAATAATGCATTTAAAGTTTTGCAAAATATTTGAAGAAAATGGTTATAGGCAGTTATTTTCCTCTTTTGTAAAATTTGTAAAACGGACTTAGTAACTTTTGACTCTAAGCTACCGTATGTATTAAAATAAAAATACACGAACAACCACCCATAGGAAGACGAACAGTAAGTAAGTTAGTACATATATCGTCGTTTAAAATAGAAAAGCGCGTACCAAGAGAAGGCAAAACTTTGTATTTGAGGTTGCCCAAATTTTATAGGAGAGATAAAACCCTGTATTTTTTCAACACGGTTCTCTCATTTATAACTAATTACACTGGTTTACAGCAAACATGTTCTATGGATGCCACTATCCAATTCCCATGTAGAATCCCTCGGTGATTCCGAATATCGAGATCATTTTTTTTCTATGAATAACTTAAAAAAAATAGTGGTTTCACTTAATCACGTATATCTTACGAACCAATTGAATAATCGTAATACGAGATACGGAAAATGAAAGCAAATCAAATTTTCCATAAACCGATATTTATATACACAGGCTATAACACAAGTGCAAATTATTAACACAGAAACTGTTATTTTTTGACTTTTTTCCCTGTTAAAGTTTGATTTTTTCACATTTTTCCATAAAAAAGAATCTGGAATGATTAATTTATTTCTCAGAAACTATCAAGGCTATCGAAAAGTAATCTTTATACGGTTTATGGAGAATTTTATTTTCTATCATTTGCCGTTCCACGTATTGCGATTATTTAATTGGTTCGTAAGAAATACCTGATTAATTGGAACCACTCTTTTTCTTTAAGCTGAATAACCGTAAATTGCAAATATATGGAAAACGTATCCATACAAAAAAATTAACTAGATTTTCGGAGTCAGCGAGCGATTTTACATACAAATTGGATAGTGGCGTCTGGAGAACAAAATCAAAATTAAAATGTGTGATCCAGTGTTATTTCTACTTTTTATATCCGGAGCAAATCTCATTTTTGGCACAAATGTCAGTTACGAAGTTTTGTATAACCACGATACGCGGTTTTGTACTTTAAACGACGATATGCATGTACATACATCTGCACATATATCACTGCAGCTCTCTTTTGTTGTTGTCCGAAGTATGTTGGAAACGGAATGACTGCTGGGGGTCAGTTCTCGTTCTGTGATAAGGTGAAGTGAAAACCGTTTTGATTTCGTTTGTGCTGTGAAAAACGTGTTGCATTACCATTGTAGTCTTGAAACTTTTGCAACTGTGCTATTGAATTTTCGAAGTAAATCTCAAAGTTGAGAAAAACGTAAACAAAAAATGTCGGGAACAATTAATTTATTAGAATTATTGCAAAGAATTCGAGATGAGCAAAGATAATTAAGGTGTAAATTTTTTAAAAGCAGTATATACAATTTAACGTATTATCAGAGATAATTTGAGAGTGTTCAGGCGCAGACTTCGCGACGACCGAAATCCCTTTGATATTACAATAGACGAGCATTTCAGTGGTTTATATCTGTTCCCTAAAGCATTGTACCTGGAATTAGTGTATGAATTAGTGCCATTTATGCCGAACTAGCAACGGAGACATGCTATTTCGAGTCATGTAATTATTTTAAGCGCCCTGCGTTTTTTTGCCACTGATAGTTTTCAAAGAAGTGTGGGGCGAGACAGTTTATCTGCTTTATCCCAAACATCAGTTAGCAGTTGTGTGCAAGTGGTGGCAACTGCACTTAATAACATAGCCCACAGACATATAAAGTTCCCAAAACAAGAAGACTGGCCCGCGCTAAAAAAAAAAAATCAAGGAAAAATACCAATTTACTGGAATAATCGGACTGATAGACGGAACGCACATCAAAATATTAGCCCCGAAGAAAGAAATTGAGCATGTTTACTATAGTTATTTTGCTTTGCTGCCTTTACGCTTAAGTGCACATTTAAGATACCTACCCCAAAATGCGCATCAGCGGCATTATTTTCACCACTTATAAGGTAACTGTTCCGATAGATGCATTCAACATACCTGCATATTAGCGATACCTGCCCTAAAAATTGTGCAACTGATCAATTATCATAGAAATTATTACGCTTAACTGCACTGGCTCTACACGTAACCTAATTTTACAAGCTTTTATTCATTTTGCTCATCTCGCAGAACAATGGAAACGGCCATAATTTTATGTAGTTATATAGATAATTAGATACCATTCGGAAAAAGATTTCGCTTGCAGTAATTTCTATGTGGTAAGTGCTCTTCCATTATTTGGTTTCATAGGAATTCGGATACCTTCCTCATTGAAGTAGTAAAGAAAATTCGCTTAAGTGCTTTTTTCGGTTAAGCGCACAAGTTTTTCGTGTAAAGAAGGATGGGCAGCTAAGCAAAATATACAGTATTTCCAAAAGGGTGGGCACTCCAAGAACGTTATGATAATATGTGATGCTGATTATATCGTTTTGTCTGCTAGCCCTCGGTTCGGAGGTACTGCTCATGACCCATACGTATGGAGTCGCTCTCGAGCTTGCAGAATTCTGAAGGAACTTTACGAGGCTGGTCAGAGCGATTTTTGGCATCTGGGTGATGGTGGCTACCTACCACTGGTACAATTTATATTACTTTTCTTAGTTAAAGATCTAATGCTAATTTAAATTTTAAAATAGCCTTGGCTGATGACACCAATTAGTGCAACATCAAGTACCGCAGTAGAGCGCTACAATATAGCACACAAGTCAACTCGGCTTACTAAAAAGCAGATTTCGCTGTCTGTCGAAAGAAAGAGCCCTTTTCTACAGCCCACCAAAAGAATGCCTGTTAATGGCTTATATAGATAATCAGCACAACTTATTAGGACACAGGAGGGAATACCATCCGGGCCGCTTAGAAAAGAATTTTTTTAACAATTCAAATGAAGGAGAACATTGTCAGCGGAGATTGAAGGAATACGGATGTGGTCAAACTGTGGGAGTGGAAAAGGATAGCTAGATAGCTTTTTGATTTGGCTCTACAGAATAGTTCGATTCAAAATAATTTGCAAACATATCAGCAATCACATCATCATCACTAGAAATAACGTCATATAATTTCAGTGTTGAGGGAAGCCCATATATTTTACATTTTGAGTTAACAAAATGATAAAATGACTTGGGATTAAAAACGGTGTTAATGCGAATTTTATTAGTGTAATTCCTGTAACTTTTTCTGTTTAAGGCATTGTATTTATGACGAAGGATGCGTCGGCGTAGTGAGAAAACAGGTCTGATTTTTTATAAAGTTTAAATGATTTAGTTTTTTAATTTTTTAAATGCTAAAGCTCTGAGTTAAACCACAACGAGTTACGAGGTCCGGTATTTTCTTGAACAAGAGGAATGGGTTTACTGAATATATTATTCAAGATTTTACTAAAGTGTAAGGCACTGTCGTCAACATCCCCATCGTACTGAGGCCAGATCATTTCAGATATAGCTATTTCAAGCTTGTCGTAGTTAGCGTATTTGAAAGAATATCGCCGACCTTTGGCTTTCTAGTTTCAGGACAATAACATGAATCGTAGGATGGTGCCAAGGACAACTCAAGTGGTGGGTGATAAGGGTCTATAGGTATAACTAAAGGATCGCCGGGTATTATAGTGCATTTAGCAGTATCATCAATAAATGCTAAATCAAGACATTTACCTAAGTTGTTGATAACTGAATTAATCTGATATAGACCAAGATCGGAAAGTTCATTAAGAAATTGTTTAAGTACATCCCGAGAAGAATTTGGCACAAGAATTCCATCCACCGAATCCCAGGAAACGCACGCTAAATTGAAATCACCCAACACAACAATCGAATCGGAGGACTTGACCATCGCAAATAAAGAGAGCAATGTCATTCCCACGACAGCCGGTTCTACGTACCGGAATGACTCGGGTTTCACCCGACCAAGGGCTGTTGTTTCGGCGATCTAACCCCGTTTAGGTCGGCGAAGTATTTCAGAAGTTGTCCGTCCATAGGGCAACATTCACTACGCATTCTCCTACTCAGGGCTGGCATCGAGTCAAACCCTGGGCCAGAAATATACACCTGCTGTGTATGCCGAAGACGATTACACCACAACTCCACCTCAGTCAAGTGTAATGCCTGCGAGGGGTGGAGTCACCTCAGGGTCTGCTCGGGACTACGGACACACAGACAGTGGACCACGTCTTACGTGGCCCCCTGTTGCTCAAACAGAGCAGCCTACACGGCAAACGATAGTCCGCCCGTGCAGCCCCACACACTCACACAGCAACCACACACAGTCGCCACTACACAACAACATAATAACACCACAGACCGTACCATAGCCACCACAGACCACATAACACACACAACTGCACCACCACCCACACGCCGCCGCCAACAACTTCTGGTTCCCCCTACAATCTGCACGGTATGTCAGACCAGAATATTCTGTAATGTGACATCAGTCAAGTGAAACACCTGCCTTGGCTGGTGCCACTTTAGGGCATGTTCAGGTCTGCGTACCACGCGAGATTGGACGTCAATTGCGACGCCCCCCACCACCACCACAGGGCGGCAACCACCTCAGCAGCACACACAGCCAACGGCAACACACCTCACTCACACCCCACATCACGACACGTCTCCCGAACCACATGAAGCTCCTCCAATTCAACTGTAAGGGGCTACAGAGCAAGATTGAGGAGATAACCGTCTTCATGTGTCGGCATGGTATATTAATAGCTGCGGTCCAAGAGACGAAGCTGCACAGCAATTCAACTTTGTTGAATTGCGCCGGGTACAACGTGCACCGTCGAGATCGCGAGCGAGATAATGGTGGTGGCTTAGCGTTCATCACGCACCACACCGTGCAGTATCGTCTTATCGAAGCAGACATCGACCGCAGGGATACCACCCTAGAATGTCAGGGCATCGCTATCCGGTCAGGCGATGTCGAGCTCGAAATATTTAACATTTACATACCCCCTGTCACCTGCTGCCCGGCAGGATATCACCCTGATATAGGTGCGCTCCTCAGAGGTGAAAACCGTATGGTAGTAGGTGACTTTAATGCGCACCACGATCTTTGGCACTCAAGCCTGTCAAACGATCGTAGGGGAACAGACTTGGCTGAGCAGATAGACGATTCGACATTCTGCACAATGAACGACGACGCACCCACCAGGATTATGGGTAACTGCAGTAGCTCGCCAGACATCATAATAGTCAGCGCTGGTCTGATAAACAGCATAACGTGGCGACCTATGCTGACTCTAGCATCAGACCATCTACCCATAGTCATCTCGATTGATAAACCAACCGACTTTGCCTCCGCCAAACACCGGACCTATTTCAACTTTTCCAAAGCTGATTGGAAAGGTTACGCGGAGTTTACTGAAAACACCTTCGCAGCGCTCCCCACACCAACCGACGTCCACCTCGGTGAACGTAAGTTCCGCAGGGCTATCACTGCTGCTGCAGCCCGCTTCATACCGGCAGGATGTATATCGGACCCACGTCCAAACTTCCCTGCCGAAGCGGCTGTTCTAGCTGATGAGCGTGATAGCCTTCGTCAGGCCGATCCCGGAGATCCCCGTATCAGGGATCTCACCGCGGAGATTCGGCAACTTGTAAACGTACATAAGCGGAAGAAGTGGGAGGAGCACCTGAAGACTTGTAATTTCACCTCTGGTGTGAGCAAGCTTTGATCAACCGTGAGGTCATTGTCTAATCCGACGAAGCACGACGACAGAGTCGAAATTTCCTTCGGCGACCATGCTTCGTCGGACCCGGAGCGATGCGCGAGCTATTTTAGCCGGCAGTTCATACTGCATCCTCCGGTAGACAAAGCCAAGCGTCGAGTGACCAGAAGGCTGCACAAACTGCCAACAAATTGTGCCCCCCTTGCTTTCACTTGCGGTGAAGTTCAGGTGGCCATCGGGAAGGCGAAAGCCTCCAAAGCCATGGGTCCCGACGGAATATGCATGCTGATGCTGAAAAATTTGGGTCCTGCGGGGGTAGCGTACCTAACGGACGTCCTCAACCTGTCAATGGCCACTCTCATCATCCCAGACATCTGGAAGGTGGGGAGAGAGGTCCCACTGCTCAAACCGGGGAAACCCGCCAACAAAGGAGATTCGTATCGTCCGATTACACTCCTTTCCCCGGTAGCGAAGACACTCGAGGCCTTGCTACTCCCGTACTTCACAAACCACCTGACCCCAGCGAAGCATCAGCATGGTTTCCGTAAAGTGCACAGTACAACAACAGCACTTAACGCCATAAACACTCAGATAACTCGTGGCCTTAACCGCAACCGTCCCTGTGAGAGAACGATTCTAGTAGCGTTGGACTTGTCAAAGGCGTTTGACACCGTCTGCCATTCCACGCTGCTAGAAGATATAGAGGCCTCCTCTCTCCCACAGAGGCTCAAACGGTGGTCGGCAAATTATCTGAGTGGTCGACATTCGTCGGTAACATTTAGAGACAAAACGAGTAAGCAGCGAAAAATAAAACAGGGGGTTCCTCAGGGTGGTGTCCTTTCCCCGCTACTGTTTAACTTTTATATTTCAAAGCTCCCTCAACCACCAGAGGGAGTCTCGATTGTCTCCTATGCCGACGACTGCTCGGTCATGGCGACTGGGAATGGAATTGATGACCTGTGTTTGAAAGTAAACGGCTATCTCTCCGAACTTTCTCGCTTCTTCACTGCAAAGTGTCTAGCCCTCTCCCCTACGAAATCCTCCGCGACCCTTTTCACAACCTGGACGAAGGAGGTCAGGCTACCGCTGGGATTCACGTCGATGACACACCAATTCCGACGGTGAATAACCCCAAAATACTCGGAGTAACATTCGACAGCCTGCTCTCCTTCTCTGCGCACTCAACCGCTATTGTCAATAAAGTACAGAGTCGCAACAAGGTCCTCAAGTCGCTAGCCGGCAGTACTTGGGGCAAAGACAAAGAAACGTTGCTGGCAACATACAAGGCAATAGGCCGGCCGGTTTTGAACTACGCAGCGCCAGTGTGGTCGCCAGGGACTAGTAGGACGCAGTGGACGAAGCTACAGACGGTACAAAATACTGCACTTAGGACAGCGACGGGATGCCTCCTGATGTCGCCAGAACACCACTTGCACGGCGAGGCGCAAATGCTCCCAGTTAAGGAGCACAACATAATGCTCTGCAAGCAGTTCCTGATCGGGAGCCACAGAAGTGGCCACCCAAACAGACAGCTGCTTGCAGAGGAGCCCTCGCCTAGGCACGTCAGGAGGCATCTATATGAATTGACGGACGAAGTCCAGAGGTTCATTAAGCAACCTCTGGACCCGACAGCGTACAGACAGGCCCTGAACGGCATTCACAGGGACTCAGTCTCGAGTTATGTAGACTCTAGACCTGTGAATGCCGTTCTAGGCATACCACCCCCGGACATTGATGAGACAGAGCTTCATCTGCCTCGGGAGACACGCACTACACTCGCTCAACTTCGCTCCGGCTACTGCAGCAGGTTAAACTCCTACTTGAGTAGGCTGAATGAGGATGTGCCGAACGAATGTCCGGCATGCGGAGAGACCCCACATGACTCGAACCATCTCTTCGCATGCCCGGAAAACCCGACAACCCTAACGGCCCTGTCCCTGTGGACAGATCCCACAGAAGCTGCACGCTTCCTAGGGTTGCCGTTAGTGGAACTTGACGACAACGACTGAGATACCAACCGATCTGGGCGGGGTTGTTGTAGCCGCTACAACAACAACAACAACAGAGCAATAATGAAGAATGTTTAAAGTAAACCGAAGGGTTAGAGTTTGGTGGAATATAAATTGCAACAAGAAAAACACTACTTCAGGGGCACCGTATTCTAACACAGAGGAATTCGACATCATCTGAACCAGCGAACTCAACTTTTTCAGAGGAAAAGTCAGTCTGAACAGCTATTAAAACACCCACGCCTTTTCTATCTAAGTGGTCATTTCTAAATATTTCATGCTTACTACACAATATTTCACTATTAAACACATTCGGTTTTAGCCAAGTTTCAGTAAAAACTCATAATTTAAATCAAAAGACTTTAAGTACAGCTCGGCTAATTTTGTATTTAGACCTCTAACATTTTGGTAATAAATATTGAAGAAAAAATTACTTATACGTTTTTTGATCCTGAGGAGGGAATTTTAACAGTGTTTTCATTCCGAGCTACAGGTTTAAACTCAAACTCTCGAACTAAAGCACCATTGGGCCAGAATGAACCATCAACAATGTTTTGAAAATGGTCGGCGGAAATATCAATTTTGAAGGAAGATATGCTTCTTTCGTATGAAAAATTAAATTTTCTAATAGCTATGTGCCGGGGGTTAAGCTTTCATGCTATATAAGACTTAACATCTTCTACCGAAGTTTCACTAGAAAAGCGCGAAACAAACACAGATTTATTCGCAGGAAGTACGATTAATTCTTTGGATAACGGGGAAGGTCCACTTTGAGATGTATGTTCAGACACAGCTGTCGTTTTTGCTGCAGCCATCGTAGTAAAACCTGAGAAAGATGCAGCTTGAGATAATTCAACGCACGGATAATTGAAACTTATTAACTCCTTATTTAAGCCGGATGTAGTCAAATAATCAATTGGCGGAGTGTCAATGTCTAAAGCAATTAGGAACAAAGCTGTCTCCTCCATGCTTCCGATTTTTTGAAGCTGGTATAAGCTTGGGTGATGGAGAGGATGAAGATTCAATGCACTTAAAGTCTTTAAATGCATGTTCATATCGCTTAAACTTTTCGTTTAGATGTTTTAACTCCTTACCCAACTCCTGGAATCCACTTCTGACGCTCCTAAACATTTTACCAAGGTCAACTTCGGTTGATCTGCACTTGGGGCAAGACCAACGAACACCCTTGTTATCGGTTATCATATCGGTCGCACATTTTACGTGAGCTAATTCATCACACAACCAACACGCAACGCAACGCTCTAAGTCGTTTTTAATGTTACATTTTTCAAAACCGCAGGATGAAGTAGTAACAATTTGTATGTACAAGAAAAACTCACAGTGTACGCTTTTAGTATGATAGTAGCAAAGATGAGCGTTTGAGAGACACAGAAGTCTAGGTATTGTAAGTTCAATGGTGCTGAACTTAACAGTCTTAAAGCCACTGAGCCAAAAAGCTAAAAAGCATAAAAGCAACCAAAGTCAGCTGTTTGCAGGAAAATTATTTAAGCGCTGATAAGCAAAATGTATGATAAATTGCGGAAGATGGGAAAATGCACTCTCACGCAAAATAACAATCATGCACCAAAAGAGGCAAATATGCACAAGGACTGACAAGAATATTAATTTTTAATCCACGCACTTTATGTCTAAAACACAACAATTTCTTGGAGCTTGACTTCAAAGAGCTTTTTCCAGTATAAATTACACAAACTAGAACTGCTTAGCAATTAGATAAACAAAATAACTTCAGAAACTCTTTCAAACGAATGTTTAAGCGACCGCACAGTACGAACCAGTGGAGAAAGTTTCACCAATCGAAACAAATGCTTCTTGAGGTAAAAATAAAAACAAAATCAAAGATGCGTAAAGATAAATGCAAAAATGAAGACCAAGGTAGATTTAAACACTTTAAACACTAGTTTTAATAGCGGCAAATCAGCTGCACTTGATAGTAGTTGGTTGAATAAGGAAAATGAATTAGCAACAAGGGTTTACGGGATGTACATAGCTCAGTGGTTAACGCTTCTGACTTTGAACATCGATTACGCAGGTTCGATCCCTGCTGAAGTCTAGAAAAAAGAAGTCTGATGAGGAGATGTGGTGATCTCCGAAATAGTGCTTTAACTTCTACCGCTTAGACTTTGTTGCTTTTTCAATTTTTCCTTATAAACAATCGTGGTACAAAGCTCAATAAAAATATTAAAAAATAAAATGTTAACAAGCCACAATAACATTGACAAATACATTGGGAAAATTATTTTAATTGCATATTTTACTTGTTTATAGCGCATATTTTTGAAATTTAATTTACATTCGTATATTTACTTATGTACATATAACATTAAATATTCACATGTATTGCAGACCCGGCGAAATTCATCCCGCCCAAAATTAATTTTTTTATTGTAACATTTGGTCCAACGTTTTCGCCAGCAATTCACGTTCACGTTTGGTTTTGTGGTCGACAGAAGGCATATCCTCCATTGTCGTCTTAAATAACCTGACGAACGCGTTATACAGAGAAGAAATCCTTGCGGCTCGATGGGGAATCGTCCTTGAATCTGTATAATATAGTTGGTGGCAACTTCCAAACTGGTATCATTCTGTTTGGTCAACGTAAAGCAATGACCGCAATGGTTCTGATGGTTGATTTAACGGGGGTAATTTGACTTTGATCTCTGGTACCTCCGAATTGAGATTTTTAGGAATAACTCGGCTCCAGCGCCACCTTGCGCATCTTTTTTGCAAAAGTAATGCCCTTATCGTTACCAATACATATATATACAATCCGATTTTGAGTAATAACTCGACTCCAGCGCCACCTGGCGTTTTAAGTTGTGAACTTGAACTATACAGGGACCTCCTCAAACACATAAAAAATGTTATAAAAATCGTTTCGGTCGTTTAGGAGGAGTCCACCCACCAGAATAAGTCTTTTACATACTGACACTCTCCAGCATTTTTGCCCATACAAAAAAAACTATCACGGATTCGTCATACGGAGAAAGTGCGCAACAACATCAGCGAAAAAAAATCTCAGAAATCAACGGTAACTTATAGCCATTTAAAACTTGCACTTTATGATACTGAAATTGAGTGAACTACAAACTGCATACCCAGAATTTGGGGCCATTTAATGCAAAATGAACTATATTTCTATAAAAAATTAACAAAAAATTTATTATGAAAAAAAAACTGTATTCTGGGTGTAAACATATATTTACAGATTGATAAACGTTTCAATATGTTTGGAAAGCACCAAGCCCCATTTTTCAGTAGCCCCAAAATCTGTATACCAATTTCCAGGGCACTACTACAAATATATCCAGAGATATACGCTATGAAAAATTAGATATGTATGGGTGATGCCACTCTCGCTTAATATATCGACAGTCTTCAGTAGGTGTCCAAATATCGGTACAGCCGTTCGCGAGATCACCTCTTATACAAAAAAGGAACTTCTCTTTATATAATTACTGTCGGTAACACAGGGCAAAACCGATTTTGATGCGGCAAATAATAAAGCTGTTTTTGATAGACCTTTTTGTGCTGATTACGAATCCGTATTTATAAAGTTTCCATCAGCTCCAGATATTGAGAAAAACGTGGTGAAAGTGTCAAAAAATCGCGTTTTTTGCAATATTTGAGAAGCTCTAGCAAGGAAACAAAAGGTGACAGATCCTTCCACTTAGGCTTAAATGAAAGCTAGAACTAAAGACTACTATCCTTTAAAATACTATTCCTTTACCTTGCCCTGATGGTCACCTATACTCATTTACTTTTTATCGCCCAACAATAAAAAAAAAATACTGAAAAATCATGCAATTGAAAAAAAGATGTTGGTTGTTCAGCAAATGACTATAGGTGACCTTAGGGTCAAGGTGCAGGAATGGTATTTTCAGGGATAGGTTTAACATTTTAGGAAAACGAATTTTCCCCATTTTTGTTTGCCTGTGTAATTGACCATCAAACAAAGGTGCAGGAATTTGTAGGGATAGTAGTCGAGATATTTTGCTTTAATCTAAGCCTAAGTGGGAGGATCTACCGCCCTTTGTTTCTTTGCTAGAGCTTCTCAAATATTGCAAAAAAACGCGACTTTTGACACTTTGACCTCGTTTTTCTTAAAATATGGCGCTGATGGAAACTTTATGCTTACATCAAAAATAGCGTTAACATTGGCTGCATCAAATTTTTTTCTATTTTTGTTGGCCTGTGTTAGTATTGTTAAATAGCCAACACTCGCATGTGTAAAGAAAACGAAAACACTTCACCAATGTTTTAGTAGTATAGAATTCATTTAATGTATATGTTTAATTAAAGTAAAGAAATGCTTGAAATACAATCCCGGCGAACGGCAAACTTCGCCGAATTGGGCGATGCTGTCGTTCACC
>NW_023460830.1:14786-17441 GCF_013731165.1 Rhagoletis pomonella | reverse complement strand
AAAACTCAACAATGATTTGAAACGAGCAAAGGAAACCGAGCAGCATAACAAGACAAAAACAAGGACTACTTTGATCAACGCAGGCGATCTCAGGATGACTTCGAAATCGGTACCGAAGTACTAGTAACTACACATACTCCAAGTCAAGCATCAAAGAGCCTTACCTCAAAGTTTGCTCCGAAAAGATACGGACCTTATGTCATCATTCGAAAAGTTGGTTTATCATCATACGAAGGTGCATCGAAAGAGAATCTGAAGTTATCATTGGGCACATACCATGTATCATCACTTACAAAATACAAACATCGCAGCGAAGATCCATCTCCAGCTCCTGTTCGGCCATTGCGAAGACGTGGACCCCCCAAAAATAATTAAGAAGTGTTGTCGTACGCTTGGGATGAGTTCATCACGCCAAACGGGGAGACTGTAACATGCCGCTTTTATTGTTTTACTGATTTATGTATACATGTTTTATGTTTTGTTAATTTCATGTTTTACATATTCACATATCTGGCAATACCGTTTATCGCAATACCTTTTTTCTGTCAAAGTCAAAGTTAAAGATTTATTGTAATATGGCAATGCCGTAAAAATGTAACAACCTCTATTTGTCTCTTTTTCGCATGTGAGTTTTAAATTGTATAAAAATTTTATAGCAAGATTACCATAGCACAAACGGTATTGATCAATGTGCTTCGCATAGCATACAAAAAGCCTGTACGCTTATGAAATTGCACATTTCGTTTGGCGAACGGCGGTGAGCGGACCTTCTGGGTGAAGTATTGTGTTCGTGGTAGGCGCTTAGCAAGCCATTCACAATACTAGCCACATGAAGTTTGAACTAAAAGAAGACTGCCTTTGGAGTGTAGACAGCGATGACTGGCCGCTGCAAAGCAGTTATTTCTTGCGCCCGCCGTAGATTGCTAAACCATGTTCATTTCCAAATCTCTCTCTTTTCCAAATGTATATGTAGTTATTAGTCGTGAGTTTTTTAAATAAATAAACCCAACAACCACTCTACAAGTTCTAATTTTTTTACAACGTGATGTCTAAATTTTTCCTTGCCAAAAATTGGGATATTTTTTTCCCGGTTGGTATTGTAACGGGACCGGGACAGTCTCGACCGCTGGTGCAAAAAGTATGTATATATTTATTTAACAAAACCTAATTTATAACGCATTTGCGTTTTTAGCCGATGCCGATTAATCGGCCGGAGGGCAAAGAATCGGCCGATGCCGATTCCTTAAAAAAAAACTACCTGAGTATAAATTCAGGGGGTTTAATCCCCCCCCTGTGGAGAGATATATGCATAAACATTGCCATTATTTAGTTTAAGATAATACTGGCAAAAAATATATTAAGATCTCTTTTCAGAGATACTAGTCGAGAGATCTAGATTTAATTTAAGCCAGGAAGGTTTTATCACCTTTTGTTTCTTTGCTAGAGCTTCTAAAATATTGCCAAAAAAAAAGCAATTTTTTGACACTTTGACCTCGTTTTTTTCAAAATCTGGAGCTGATCACGGATTCGTATTCACCACAAAAAATCTATCCAAAATAGCTTCAACATATGCCGTACCAAAATTTTTTTTATATTATTGTTGGGCTTTGTTACCCATTAAAAATGAGCAAAAATTCAGATTTCCGTTTTCTCTACAGAAATCTTTCCTTATGTGGTCTATAACCCCGTTCGCTCCTCTATTTAGTTATAGTTTTGCAAAATAATTTAATGAATATCATCATGCATTTGCAGTAGACTGCGCGTTATTTTACAACTTTGTCCTTCAAAGCAAAAGGTTCATTGGTCATTGGATAACGTAAAGATGTGCCTCAAAGGCCCTAAAGCTCCTAAAATTCATGGAATTTTTAACGAAGCGGTCAATATTTTGGTTATAAGTCAGTGAGAAATTTAATATATTTTAATGGAACTTAGTGGAGGTTAGGCGCCCGATGTCAAAATTAGCGCCAGGATTTTTAAACCTCCCTATCTTTTAAAGTTATTGAGGTCTTTTTTAGGACAATGCCGTGAGGCCTTTTGAAAAATGCAACATGGCGTCTCAAATGTGGCTTCTAAACTAACCGTAAGTGAGATTTTGCTTTACAAATTTTGTGCCACCGGAGAACCCAACACTAAAAAATAAAAGTTCCCTAGAACTTTGGCATTTATTTATTAAAAAATCATTTGTTTATATAGTTTGTTTATAAAAATTGTGGAAAATTAAATTCTCTACAAATTTGTATACAACCGTTTTTTACAAAAATGCAAAATAAGCTTGCAAATCGCAAAAACCCAAAAAAACCTAAAATCCAAGGTAGCGTAATATTCCGGTATGAAATTCAGGGGCGAAACTGTGGATCCATAATATACGTGTCAAATAGAAGTATACTGCATCAAAAGTTCGCTACTACAAATCTTTTTTCGTACCAATTCGATATAAATTTACTTGGCTAAAATTTATCTTCTGAATACCTAGAAAATTCTAATTTTACATAGAAAACCCCTCAATAACTTTAAAAGTTGGGGAGGTTTAAAAATAGGTTAGCCATATTGTACATCGGGTGGCAAAACTACATCAAGTCTCATTAAAATATATTAAATACCCCACTGACTTAGTATAGGCAATTTTTACCACTTTGTGAAAAATTGCATGAAAAT
>NW_023460830.1:7256-14686 GCF_013731165.1 Rhagoletis pomonella | reverse complement strand
GAAACTCCGTGTAAGCATCATTTTCATCCCACTTGTATTCGTACATGGCTCGATAAAAACCAGACCTGTCCAGTCTGTCGACAAGCCTGCCTGGCATCCGACCTAAAACCTGTTTCGGAATCAGTTAGTAAAGGAACGGGCGCTATTCCGCGCGATCGTCGAAATACCCGGCGGTATGCTCAAGGCAACCCGCAACAGTGCGGTACGGCCGAGGCAAGACGTGCTCCGGATCGAGGGCAAAGTCCTAAAAATCACCTCGGGGCTACTGCAAATCCTACACCTAACATTAATACGATTTCCGAACGTCGAGTACAGGAAATCATTTCGCAGTCTATGTCAGATTTTCGAAACGAAATTTCGAACACACTTGCAACTGAAGTGAGAACGATTTTTCAAAACATGCATTTAGAAAGACCCGGAATACCGTCACCTATTCATTCCAGACGTGGCGATCCACCAGAGTGGCCACGCGAAACTCCTTTCGATGAACGTAGCTCTAGGCGCATATTTAACAATCAACGTAAGACAGAGTCGTTAGGAATTGGTAATCTATGGTTAGCAAACGAAAAGATATCGAACCTAATTAGAAATTGGCAGATACGTTTTAATGGTTCCACCGACAGCATGTCTGTAGATCAGTTTATATACCGTATCAACACCTTGACTTCATTGCACTTGAATGGTAATTTTTACGTCTTGTGTCAGCATGTACATTCCATTTTCGACGGTAAAGCCCTACAATGGTTCTGGCGTTATCGGCAACATGCCGACCCTCTGGAGTGGTTCAGCTTATGCGAAGCATTGCGTCGACAATTTAAAGAATTTTCTACGGATTCGGAAATGCGTGACGACATTAGGCGACGGAAACAGAAACCATCCGAGTTGTTTGACGAATATTTTGAGGCCATAATGCTTATGTGTGATCGGTTGAGATTTCCATTAGGCGAATCAGAACTTGTTGAGATTTTACTAAGAAATCTTAAACCGGATCTGCGACATGAACTATTGCATTTGGATATAAGGATATTTATACATTGCGCAGGGAAGTTCGAAAGCACGAAAAGTTTTTCCGAGATATGCACCCTTCCGCTCCGCGACAAAATCCTTTGCGCAAACAAATTTACGAGGTGAAGAACAGTACGGAAGACAGCGGTGACTTTAACGTTGTTGAGGAAGAAGCAACTGCCGGAATTGATGTAATATCGAACACGCAACTCAAATGCTGGAATTGTGAGGAGAACGGCCACCGATATCACGATTGCATAAAAACACGAAGGATTTTCTGCTATGGCTGTGGAGCGGTGGACACTTACAAACCAACCTGTCCAAAGTGTAGTTCTTCGGAAAACGTAAGGAAGGATGCTCGCCGAACGTCGGACGGGCGTCCTACAATTCGACCTCGGAATTAGCTGTGGAACCTAACCACATATTACCTAGCCAGTCAAATATAATCCCAGAAATTACATCATCAACACCAAGTTCAATTGCAGACCAAAGTTCATGTTGTGTCAGCAGAAAAGGACATTTCAGAGATCAACCGTTTCACATCCGTCTAGCGGAGTACCAGCGCATAAGGGCACAAATTTTTGCAGACAGTAGTGGAAAGCCCTGTCAGACAAGATCAGCGAAGCGGATACGGGACTATTGGAATAAAAAGAAAGCATTGCGTAAAATGATTATATCGTCAATCGTGTACAGTGGCTCCGACATTCGACCGTACGCGAACTTGAGTCTTTTTGGTAAAATTATCTCGCCTTGTTGGACAGTGGGGCAAATAAAAGTTGTATAGGCTCAACTTTAGCAAAGTCAATTGTAGAGGACCCAAATCTTAAATTTCGAAAAGTGTTAGGTAGCGTGAGAACAGCTGATGGAAAAAAACAGGGTGTCGTAGGAACTATTTCCATTCCCTTGTGGTTTAACAACAAAGAGAAATCGTTCGAGTTTTTGTTAGTACCATCGGTCGCCAACGAAGTAATTTGCGGAATTGACTTTTGGCAAACGTTTGGTATAAAAGTTTCACCGGAACCAACCATTAATCAGGGGAAGAAGGAGATGATGTCGACTCGCTACCTCTCACCTCAACCCAGCGATGTCAATTAGAAATGGCGATAGCAGCATTTCCATCATTCGAGAACGAAGGACTCGGCTCAACGACACTGGCGGAACATAAAATAGATACGGGGACAGCAAATCCCGTAAAGCAAAGATATTCTCCTATCTCTCCAGCGATGGAGAAAATACTTTGTAAAGAAATAGATCGAATGCTTCAATTAGGGGTGATTGAAGAGGCTGAAGGGTCGCCCTGGTCGTCTCCAGGTGTATTAATTGTTAAACCAGGAAAGCCAGATTCTGTTTTGACTCGAGAAGACTGAACGAGTTGACGGTTAAAGATGCCTACCCCATACCGAATATTGATGGATTGATTTCTCGACTTCCACCAGTACATTGTATTTCTAAAATTGATTTGAAGGATGCCTTTTGGCATATCAGTCTCTCACCAGAGTCTCGTCCGAAAACCGCGTTTACTGTCCCCAATCGGCCATTATATCAGTTCACGCGCATGCCTTTTGGACTGTGTAATGCCCCGCAAACAATGTGCCGCTTGATGGACAAGGTGATTCCGTACCACCTTAAAACACACGTTTTTGTTTACCTTGACGACCTTTTGATCGTATCGCAATCGTTTGAGGAACATGTAACTCACTTATTAGAAGTTGCTACTCAGATTAGGAAGGCAGGCCTAACAATTAACGTTAGCAAAAGTAAGTTTGGGTTGAGTAGAGTAAAATATTTAGGGTTTATTGTGTGTAAGGGTACGCTAGCAGTCGATGATGGAAAGGTGAAAGCGATTACCGACTATCCTACGCCAAAAAATGTCCGCCATATTCGGCAATTCCTTGGAATGACGGGATGGTACCACCGCTTCATTTCCGACTATGCTTGTCTGACATGTCCACTGACCGAACTCCTCACAAAGAAGCGCAAATTCGAGTGGAGCAAAACAGCTCAAGACGCATTCGATTCAATCAGGGAAAAGTTGACAGCAGCGCCTCTATTAATACATCCAAATTATGCAAAGCCTTTTATCGTACAATGCGACGCAAGTCAGTGCGGCGTAGGTGCCCTCTTAGCACAGGCAGACGAGAATAGAGACGAGAGGCCCATAGCCTACATGTCCCACAAATTTAATAAAGCGCAAAGGAACTACACTGTCACCGAATTGGAGTGTCTTGCTGTAGTATTAGCTATTAAAAAGTTCAGACCCTATATCGAAGGTCAAGACTTTAAAGTCGTAACGGACCATGCGAGTCTGAAATGGCTTATGCGTCAGAAGGACTTAAGCGGCAGGTTAGCAAGGTGGGCCCTAAAATTGCAAGGGTTTAGTTTTACGATAGAACACAGAAAAGGTAGCGAGAACAAAGTGACTGATGCCTTGTCCAGAGCGTACGAAGGCGAGGAAATGGATATTGCTGAAATAGAATTGGAGATAATGCCCGAAATCGACCTAGAATCGGAATTTTTCGAGTCGGACGACTACCGAAAGCTTCGAGAAAAGTTCAGAAAGGCGGAAATGCCTGACTACAAGGTTGTTTACAAATATATTTATTATCGCTCATGCTTCAAGACTGAAGATAATTCGAAGCATGATGAATGGAAGTTGTTCGTTCCAATAGAACTGCGCGAAAAAGTAATGTATGCAGCCCATAAGCCCCCCACATCTGCACACGGCGGTATAATGAAGACAATAAGGCGTATTCGCAGAAATTTGTATTGGCCCGCCCTGGTAACTGACATCCGTAATTACGTTCTGTCGTGCGAGTTGTGCAAGACATCTAAAACGCCAACCTACACCCTTCGTCCGCTTATGGGAAAAGTTGTCGAGTCGGAACGCCCGTTTCAACGTTTGTACGTTGATCTGATAGGACCTTTCCCTAGGTCAAAAAGGGGAAACATAGGAATATTCTCTTGAGGATTTTGGATTTGTTGACAGAAGGAAGCGCTCAACTGGCAAAAGAAGACGAATTTGCGGTCATACGTGAAACAATTAAAAGCAAGATGCAAGCTGCACACGACAAAAACAGTCGAATGTATAATTTGCGATCACGGATGCGCGAGTTTCAGCCTGGTCAAGAAGTGATACGCCTAAATTTTACTCAAAGCAACCTGGTTAAGCATTTCAACGCTAAGCTAGTACCGAGGGGAATTAGGGCTAAAGTGGTAAAACGTCTCGGAAATTGCTATTACATACTCGAGGACACTGACGGCAAACACAAAGGCACATATCATGCCAAGGATATTTGGTAGTTTACCTGAAACAACTTGGGTATCTCGATTTCTCCAAAAACAATTCGTAACATCAATTTTCACATGCTAACTTCCATGTGAGCTCGTTAGCATATGTTTGGGCGGGGGAGTTTATGAGGATCACAAGGAACCGATTTTACTGCTGGGACATTTATGACGATCATAAGGAAGCAATTATACTGCTGGGAGATTAGAGACAAACAGATAGGTATATGCATAGGCAATGAGCGGGAGCAAGCGTTAAGGTATGATAAACCACTAGTACATAGCTAAATGCATACGTACATAAATACATAATACATCTCTAGAGCAAGTTCTATTGTTATATGCCGGATCGCCTGATTATACCGTTGTAGGCAAAGTTGACTTACAGCTAAGAAATTTTCCTAATGCTCGTGCATTTAGGAAACAATTGCAGACCAGAAAGAAGTCAGACAACGCGGTGAACAAGTGTAGACAAATTTGTTTTAAATTAAAGCGCCTAAAAAGAGTAATTAAGTTCTGTTCAAGTGTTTAAGCGGAGTCGAGTGAAATATAATTTCATCGGGCAGCCATTTGATATAGCTTGAGAAATTGAAAAGCTACCAGCGGAAACAGGAAAAAAGAAACAGGTATGCCCGAATTTTTAGAGGTATTTCTCCTTCATATCATAATGGTAATGGAAACTTTCCATTGCAGTCACCTGTACGGTGCAAACCAAATCAGTCCTCCAGTCAGAACATCGAATTTTTATCAGCCAGATTTACAGTGCTGTCGGCCCGTAGCTCATGGGGGTTACTGGACTTAACACCAAGTGATTGTTACAAGACCTAGAGACTGGTCACAGGGAGGCGACTTTCCCTACCCTACGGACTCCGTTGGGCGTTTGCAAACCGTCATCAGTCTGCCCCCTATAGCATTCGTTGCCGATATAATGTTGCGTGGTTTCGCGTTTCTTTTTTTTTTTTGAGCAAGTATTTTTTTTTTCCTGTTTAGAATTGCGTTTTACTGCTTCATAAGAAAATCGCTGGTTCGTTTTTGTTGTTTCTGCATACTACTATATTTTTTTGTACGGTCATCGCAGTATGCACCGGGGCAAGCTCACGCCCATTTTCCCTGAGCTAAGCCGCAGCACAGCCAGGTATGCAGACCCGCCTCGAATGTGTACTCCTACCTTGATTCCCTTTAGTTTTTAGTTTTCAAGCAGCCTCTTAGGAGATAGCCGTTACAGAAGAAATATTGGCGCCCAACGTGGGGCACAGACTAGCAGTTGTCATAGTTCGGCTAAGACTTAAATTTCAAGCACATAGGTAAATACATACATATGTATGCACATGATACTAAAATCGAAATAAAACATTAGCAGGTAACTCTAGTCGAAGCTCCAACAATTTTTGTAAAATTTTTTTCTTGGACTTAGTGAAAGAAGCTGGATGTTCTGAGTCTGAAATGTTTCGAATTCTTACCGCGGATTTTGCTAAGAGCCCCACCATTGTTTGGTTGATGCAACGAGAATGCTCAGTATTCAGGATTTTAGTTATTCGAAAATTTTATTTCTAACCGTGTACTTATCATTCTTCAATACTTGCGTTTTTCGCCTTTTCAGCTACACTTGCGGGACTTTATAATTTGATGTTTCTACAAATTATACCTGCCCGGTAAACTGAAAAATTTCCAAACTTCAAATCACCTTCTTGGGATATTATGTTGCTTGTTTGATGGAAAATAAGCCTAAGCAGATAGATTTTTGAAGTAGTTAGTATTTTCGCCAGCACAATTTTTTTTTTCTAACTAATTAACGACAACTTGCGCTACAACATTAGTGTTGTTTGCTTATCGGGGGTTACCCGCCATGACATGACCTGCAGAGTAGTCCATCAATATTTCTTTTGATTTTCGAGTTTGGATTTTGGTTATTTATTTACCCACAGTTACAAAAAAATAAATAAAATAAATAAAATAAATAAAATTAAAAATTACCATTGTTATTGTTAGTTGGAGAGGTTCATTATACATAGATTATACGTGTAACTTAAGATATTTAGAAATTGTCTTTTAGAGTTTTGAGTTTTGTTGCCAGTTGGAGTACATTAAGGGCGATAATGCCGATCACGCACAGTCCTGACAATGCCGCTGGTGGCGTAGGCCACGACCATGTAAACAACACGATCTGTACGATTTGTAGCGAAAAGGTGGAAACTCCGTGTAAGCATCATTTTCATCCCACTTGTATTCGTACATGGCTCGATAAAAACCAGACCTGTCCAGTCTGTCGACAAGCCTGCCTGGCATCCGACCTAAAACCTGTTTCGGAATCAGTTAGTAAAGGAACGGGCGCTATTCCGCGCGATCGTCGAAATACCCGGCGGTATGCTCAAGGCAACCCGCAACAGTGCGGTACGGCCGAGGCAAGACGTGCTCCGGATCGAGGGCAAAGTCCTAAAAATCACCTCGGGGCTACTGCAAATCCTACACCTAACATTAATACGATTTCCGAACGTCGAGTACAGGAAATCATTTCGCAGTCTATGTCAGATTTTCGAAACGAAATTTCGAACACACTTGCAACTGAAGTGAGAACGATTTTTCAAAACATGCATTTAGAAAGACCCGGAATACCGTCACCTATTCATTCCAGACGTGGCGATCCACCAGAGTGGCCACGCGAAACTCCTTTCGATGAACGTAGCTCTAGGCGCATATTTAACAATCAACGTAAGACAGAGTCGTTAGGAATTGGTAATCTATGGTTAGCAAACGAAAAGATATCGAACCTAATTAGAAATTGGCAGATACGTTTTAATGGTTCCACCGACAGCATGTCTGTAGATCAGTTTATATACCGTATCAACACCTTGACTTCATTGCACTTGAATGGTAATTTTTACGTCTTGTGTCAGCATGTACATTCCATTTTCGACGGTAAAGCCCTACAATGGTTCTGGCGTTATCGGCAACATGCCGACCCTCTGGAGTGGTTCAGCTTATGCGAAGCATTGCGTCGACAATTTAAAGAATTTTCTACGGATTCGGAAATGCGTGACGACATTAGGCGACGGAAACAGAAACCATCCGAGTTGTTTGACGAATATTTTGAGGCCATAATGCTTATGTGTGATCGGTTGAGATTTCCATTAGGCGAATCA
>NW_023460830.1:6813-7156 GCF_013731165.1 Rhagoletis pomonella | reverse complement strand
GGACTTAACACCCAGTGATTGTTACAGGACCTGGAAACTGGTCACAGGGAGGCGACTTTCCCTACCCTACGGACTCCGTTGGGCGTTTGCAAACCGTCGAAACGACGGAAAAAGGCAGCTAGTGAGAAGAGGTTTTCGACACTCAGTTCAATTTAGCGCGAGTAGAAACCATTTTGTAATAACCTAACTATATTCGGTTTCACTATGAGCATTTCTACATTTCCTTTAAATATTATAATTGAGTTTAGTCTACCTTAAGGCTGTATGCACGGTGTCGGTAGTTACGTAATTATTTTCTTTAACATAAGCGGTTTAGAAGATGTAAAAAGGTAGCATACATATA
>NW_023460830.1:5987-6713 GCF_013731165.1 Rhagoletis pomonella | reverse complement strand
CGTTTGCAAACCGTCGAAACGACGGAAAAAGGCAGCTAGTGAGAAGAGGTTTTCGACACTCAGTTCAATTTAGAAAACGTGTATTTTAACCCTATACTCAACAAAAGAAAAAAAAGATATATAAAAAAAAAAAAAAAAAAAAAAAATATATTATAATAATAATAAGGTGAATGAGTTATAATCAATGCAACTAGCAGTCATGATGCGATTAATTATAATTATTTATGTTAACTTTTAAATTTCGAGATTTGTAATATTAAGTACCGCGAGTAGAAACCATTTTGTAATAACCTAACTATATTCGGTTTCACTATGAGCATTTCTACATTTCCTTTAAATATTATAATTGAGTTTGGTCTACCTTAAGGCTGTATGCACGGTGTCGGTAGTTACGTAATTATTTTCTTTAACATAAGCGGTTTAGAAGATGTAAAAAGGTAGCATACATATATAGCCGTGGCATGAAAAGAAAAGTACATCACTAGCGACCCAACGTAAGGTACGAAACCCGTTCACGATCAATGCTAGCAGCGCGAAACAAGCAAACAGTGTATGTTATCATGTTCGATGCAACCTCAAGCAACACGTCGTCGTTGGGCCCATCGTCGCATCGGTGCTGAGCTGGATGTTGAATTCGTAAGTCTGTTATAATTTCTAATACTTATGCGCGCTTGTTTAAATACATTTAACATTTATAACTTTGAACATAACATTTTACTTTACATC
>NW_023460830.1:0-5887 GCF_013731165.1 Rhagoletis pomonella | reverse complement strand
TCCTCCAGTCAGAACATCGAATTTTTATCAGCCAGATTTACAGTGCTTTCGGCCCGTAGCTCATGGGGGTTACTGGACTTAACACCAAGTGATTGTTACAAGACCTAGAGACTGGTCACAGGGAGGCGACTTTCCCTACCCTACGGACTCCGTTGGGCGTTTGCAAACCGTCGAAACGACGGAAAAAGGCAGCTAGTGAGAAGAGGTTTTCGACACTCAGTTCAATTTAGAAAACGTGTATTTTAACCCTAGACTCAACAAAAGGAAAGAGAGATACATAAAAAAAAAAAAAAAAAAAATATTATAATAATAAAAAGGGGAATGAGTTAGAATCATTGCAACTAGCAGTCATCATGCGATTAATTATAATTAATTATGTTAACTTTTAAATTTCGAGATTTGTAATATTAAATACCGCAAGTAGAAACCATTTTGTAATAACCTAACTATATTCGGTTTCACTATGAGCATTTCTACATTTCCTTTAGATATTATAATTGAGTTTAGTCTACCTTAAGGCTGTATGCACGGTGTCGGTAGTTACGTAATTATTTTCTTTAACATAAGCGGTTTAGAAGATGTAAAAAGGTAGCATACATATATAGCGGATAAATAGCCGTGGCATGAAAAGAAAAGTACATCACTAGCGACCCAACGTAAGGTACGAAACCCGATCACGATCAATGCTAGCAGCGCGAAACAAGCAAACAGTGTATGTTATCATGTTCGATGCAACCTCAAGCAACACGTCGTCGTTGGGCCCATCGTCGCATCGGTGATGAGCTGGATGTTGTATTCGTAAGTCTGTTATAATTTCTAATACTTATGCGCGCTTGTTTACATACATTTAACATTTATAACTTTGAACATAACATTTTACTTTACATCAACGTGTCCATGCACTCCAGGGTGCATGTATGCCCCAGTAAAATTTCTTTTTGCGATTATTAAATGCATATGCAGATTGTATGATGCAAAGTGATTTAGATTTCATGCCGGGCCTGTAAGGTAGTTTTCGTTGGATTAAGGGTCATGATACACATTTAAGATAAATATAAGTACGTATGCTTAAAATATTCATTGTTTAATAGTGATAGAGAATAGTGCTTGTAATTTGTGAATTTTCGGTAACATATTAAAATGTTGTGTGTGAATTTGAAAATGTTCGGATAAAAGCTTTTTTTTTATTATTGATAGTGAAATGTAGGGTCATGTAATGGTAAGGTAGGCAAACTTTTTATTGGGTTAATGTAACAGACTTAACTTCGTTAACAGGTTGGGTGGGTGAAGACTCCGGGGGAAAATAACATCAGTCTGCCCCCTATAGCATTCGTTGTCGATATAATGTTGCGTGGTTTCGCGTTTCTTTTTTTTTTTGAGCAAGTATTTTTTTTTCCTGTTTAGAATTGCGTTTTGCTGCTTCATAAGAAAATCGCTGGTTCGCTTTTGTTGTTTCTGCATACTACTATATTTTTTTGTACGGTCATCGCAGTATGCACTGGGGCAAGCTCACGCCCATTTTCCCTGAGCTAAGCCGCAGCACAGGCAGGTATGCAGACCCGCCTCAAATGCGTACTCCTACCTTGATTCCCTTTAGTTTTTAGTTTTCAAGCAGCCTCTTAGGAGATAGCCGTTACAATCGTCATCTCTTGTTATATCGATAGGAATTCGGCCCTCTCCAGGGGCTATTGCTACTCGCTCTAATGGAAGGTTTTCGATGAGCTCGTTATCCAAAAGTGTTTCTTGACCACCTGGATTTATCTCATCTTCTCCGATTAGCTCAATTCCAACATTTACCTCATGGCGCGTCTGCAAATCTCTGACGATATGCTCATCTGCCGGATCGGCGATAAAGGCACTGATTCATGGTTCCGAACGTCTGCCAACCATCCTCCAGATGCCTGAATATTGTGCAAGCGGTATAGTTCCGTTGTCATAAGGCACTGTAATTATGCTATTACTTTCGATGGCCTTATAATTTCCGTTATACAACTATGATTATACTCCAAGCGACCACTGATATAGGCACATTTACAACTGCTCCTCTAATGGCACATTGGCGTTCGTATACAAGAGATACAATTCTCATGAATGGAATCCTTGGAGATATGAGGCGTTCTTCCAGGCATGTTAAATTTTTCAAGACATCTGGTATGTCTATAAACTGCAGTCCATTCGCAAGACATATATTTGGAATTTTCCCTGACATTGTTTGACGGTAACATGTCAGACAAAATGTGAACTTTTCCGATAAGCTCGGAAATTCATTTTCCAAGTAAAATATTGTGTTGACGACGAGATTTGGGTGCTTTGTTGCAAGGTTACACTTTTTCAATTTTTTGGTTTGGTGGGGAAACCAAGTTCCACCACAACACACGCACACCATAGTAGGCCCTTCTTTTATTTTGGCTTCATATTGCGCATATTGCGCCAAGTACCGTAATTGGTGCTGAGTATTACGAGCTTCTTCTAGTGCTTCTGGAGACAGATTTTCTCGGTTCGCTGCAATCCTCAAACGCTGCCTCTCGTTTTCTCTTCTTCGATTTTCTGGATTACATCTATGAAGCTGGACTTGTTCAAGTGCGTTTTGCGTAAGAGTTTCCTCTCGTCTCAAACTTTGCTGTCGAGTAATTCTCCTTTGGGAAGTATTTCTTAGTTGCTCCCGGCGTCTTGTAATAGGGTTTAAGCGTCTTTCTGTTCTCGCAAGTCTATCACGAATTTGTTCAGTTTCTCTTGAAACTGGGACAGTCCTTCTGGTCCTATGCCCAATGGTGTTCTGGGCTTGCTCATCTGTTCTCAACTCCAGATTTTGCCTTCGTAGTGCACGTGCCTCCGTGTCGCGAACCCGTTCAGTTTCCCTTAATTGCGGGACAGTCCTTCTTGACCGGTGCGACATAGTGTTCTGGGCTTGTTCGTCCCTTCTCAACTCCAGATTTTGCCTTCGTAGTGCACGTGCCTCCGCGTCGCGAATCCGTTCAGTTTCCCTTAATTGCGCGACAGTCCTTCTTGACCGGTGCGCCATGGTGTTCTGCGCTTGTTCGTCCCTTCTCAACTCCGGATTTTGTCTTCGTAGTAGACGTGCTTCCGAGTCGCGAACCCGTTCAGTTTCCCTTAATTGCGCGACAGTCCTTCTTGACCGGTGCGCCATGGTGTTCTGGGCTTGTTCGTCCCTTCTCAACTCCGGATTTTGTCTTCATAGTAGACGTGCTTCCGAGTCGCGAACCCGTTCAGTTTCCCTTAATTGCGGGACAGTCCTTCTTGACCGATGCGCCACCGTATTATGCGCTTCTTCATCCCATCTCAAATCCGGATTTTGTCGTCGTACTACACGTGCTTCCAAGTCGCGAACGCGTTCATTTTCCCTTAATTGTGGAACAGTCCTTCTTAACCGGTGCGCCATGGTGTCCTGGGTTTGTTCCATAACTCTACGCATTGGTAGACGCCTTCTTACTCTATGCAATGCTGCATCATTTTCCCTTTCTATTTGACGAAACAGGGTATTTGAAGACCGAAGGTTAGCCATAAGACTGGCGCTTATTGTCCTATTTTGCGATAAATTTCGTTCATAGTGCTGGCGGCTCCGAATGACAGCTTCACGACGGCGTTGTTCTTGTGATCGCGCAGATACTCGTGGCATTTTTTATAAATACTTGTAGTAAATATATTTAAAATTCGAATTTAATGAATTTTTTTTTTAATATTTAATTTTAGAGATCAACTAGATATCGCTTGTAAGTCTAAATTTAAACTGAATACTTATATTTTAGTAATTCAAAATAACCATTCTGTGTTTTCTCATAAAGAAATTTCTGAAATAACCTCTTAAAGAGAGTAGGTAGAGAAAATGGGGACCGCCGTTTAGCGAAATACGAGTAACATTGTCTGGTGTGAAAGGAAAGCATCTATAGCTACTAGTCGCGGAGGTTACCTAAATGAATCACCGTCATAATGGACGATACGTCCTTAACAACTGTTAGATAAAGTGTGTTATTGAGAGTATGGAAATGTCTCCCCTGATCTATTGTCTTGAACAATGGTAGTCAACCTTTTTTCTCGCAGTTTCAGTATCTGGCCTCTAGATTGGTAGCGACTGCTAAACTTTTCATAAAATTCCAAATTTCCCTTTACTTCTGTATACGCGAAAAGAAATACTTTTAGCACATTTATCGGACTCTAAATAATAAAAGAAATCAATGAAGCTGTAACTGTCTGTCCGTCCGTCAGCCCGTTCGTCTTTGCACACTATAAATATAGTAATAATTGAGATATCTTAACGAAATTGGTACGTGTATTTATTTTGAGCTAAGGACCGGTAGTATTGAAAATGAGCAAAATTAGACAATAACCACGCTTACATCCCATGTAATGGTAGTTTGGAAAAATACATAAACCGCGTAGGCCCGGCCACTTATGGTTACATGTGCATATTTCGGTAACCGCTCCACTAATTTCTATAAAATTTGGCAAAGATGTGACCTCATATGTGTATCTAGGTGACTGTTCAATCCATTTGTATCAAACTCGGTATAATTAATGTACTTCACACAAAAAAGAAAGACGTTGAAAATGCTTGAAATTACGCCCACTTTTTGTATAAAACGGTATATTTCAGAAGTATGGAAACTACGATATTTCGAAATCTAAATACGCTTATTAACTCAAAATTAATTCTAACAATAATCTCTCAAAAAGAAATAAGATTATTATGGAATTTGGAAAATGGTCGTGGTGCCACCCACTTATGACTGTATACATAAGTATATTTCATTATACTATAGATATTGTTTGAAAGAAGGGTAAAACCATAACGGTGGTTTTCGGTATTTAATGTTCGACTTCGCCCGAGCCTAGACTTCTTGAATTGATTGTCATAACTTAGACAAGGTATAAAATAATAGGTCCTTAACCATCTTAAATGAAGGAGTTAAGTAAAAAAACTTATCCCTGTAGCTCACAATATTTCACTGTTTTAGCCGTCTTATTGAAGGGGTTTTTAAGAAAAAACTCAAATCCGAACAATTATAGCTATGGGAGCACCGAATTGGCTGATTTCCTCACTGGACTTTATATGGTTGATAAGTAAATAGCTCAGAAGGTGTCCCGGTTTTTGCTGTTAAAATGAAGGATTTTTATTTGAAAACCTCATATCTCAACAATGTTGTATGGAGCCAATAGGTTAAGCGACCCGATCTTTGTAATTTTCATTTCTCTTGTTAATTAATGAAAATACTGCGAAATTTCATGTTCCGATCTGCATAAATTGAGGAGTTTTAACAAACAATTTCATATCTGAACAATCAGTTGTATGGGAGCTGTATGTTATAGTGACCCGATCTTTGTCATTTTTCCTGTAAGTATTCTGTTTATAATGAGTAGGAATAGTATGAAATGTCATGTTCCTAACTGCATAAATGGAGGAGTTATAACGAAAAATCCCATATCTGAGCAATCAGTTGTATTGAGGATATAGGTTATAGCGACCCGATCTTTGTAATTTTCAGTGTAAGTCTTTTGATGATAATGGGTGGAAGTATTGCAAAATTTCATGTTTCTAGCTGCATAAATGGAGAAGTTATAACGAAAAATCCCATATCTGAACAATCAGTTGTATGGAGGATATAGGTTATAGCGACCCGATCTTCGCCATTTTTACTGTAAGTAATATCTTGATAATTAGTGACAGCAGTGCAAAATTTCAAGTTCCTAGCTACATAAATAGAGGAGTTATAACGAAAAATCGATTATCTGAACAATCAGTTGTATGGGAGATTTAGGTTATAGTGACCCGATCTTTGTAATTTTCAGTGTAAGTCTTTTGATGATAATGGGTGGAAGTATTGCAAAATTTCATGTTCCTAGCTGCATAAATGGAGAAGTTATAGCGAAA
>NW_023460829.1:0-31631 GCF_013731165.1 Rhagoletis pomonella | reverse complement strand
AGAGCTAAAAGACTGGATTGTGGCAGATTTGAATGATTCCAAGAAAGCATTGTGCAAGTATTGCAAATGCAGTTTGAGTTGCAAGTTACACGACATGCTTGCACATGCAAAAACTTAACGTTGGGTTGTATATTTTTTTCCTGGCCTACCTATCGGGTTGGCAGATATGAACAGGTAAGTAATAATGGTAATGTTCACTCATCTGTTTAACACATTTTATAGGCGCTTTCAATTGGTTTATAACACCGTGCGACAGTAAATTTTACACACAACAAGAAATAAATATATTCGCGAAATTATGGGTAAATTATAGTAAAACTGCGATCTTAGTTTTCCACTCTGACGTCAGGATTTTTTTATGGGATTTTGAAATTCAAAAAATACGATTATTTCGAAAAATCATTTAAAAGATTAATTTCAATTTAGGATAACAATAACGGTATCGTATAAAAGAAAAAATTCTGTAGAATTATAACAGAATAAATTGTATGGTGCATAAGTACAGTGTATGCCAAGCGATTTGCAGCTAGCTTGCTTTGACTTATGCAGCCCTCCGTTTAAATGCACGTGTGCGACATCAAAACATACAACTTTCGTATGTAGCATCTAATACTCGTCTTAAGCCATACGACCCGTGGTGCGGACAGCCTAAGGCATTTGAACGCGATTTGTTGAGAGACGAACATCTGAGCTTAGGTTTATTCGTAAATCGTGCAGATTTAAAACATATTAAAAAGGACTGAAAAAAGTGCAATGGACGGCCTGTAGTCTTAGTGCAGTGTTTTTGCACGCGTTGTTTTGCGCTTGGTTCCGACAAAATATCCATTTATTGAACAATTTTTAATTTTCCTTGCAAGAAAAGTTCGTGCCTTAAGTCTTTCGTTTACTCAATGTTCATAATTATCTTTCAGTTCTGTTTGATAAATTTTAATAAATATTCAAACAATTTCAATCTAATGCAACGCTACTCGAGATAAAGGTCCTGAGACTCGCTTTCGTTCTTGTGCAAACACTTCCCAAGATTTTGTTCCCATTCGGTACCCTTCTTGGGAACAAGACTACGAGAACGACATTTAGTTTCCAACATACTTTTGTTCTCGGTCTCTGATTTCCACAAAGCACATCCAGAACAATGCAGGAGAACTCGATGAAATACACAAAGTGGGAAATGATTGTCGTTAGAATAGGCATTTTTCATGACTCTTTCCAGGGTTATAAAACGAATCAAAAACAGTATTTTCAAACATGTTAGTGAATAATTCTTCGCATCCAAATTATAGTCAATTTTCCTTATTTACTGCCTGAAAAATTTGTGGTTTTGCCGCTCCCAGACCACTGTGCGACGCTTCTTAATTGATTTTGTTTTAGGTACTTTAAACCACCTGTCCGCAAAAATAATAATTTGCTTTATTTTTTGGTTATTTTATTTTTATTTTATATCTACTCGGAGTTCTCCAAAACATTTCTGAATTACAATAGTACTTAATAAGCTTATCAAGGTACTAAATAATGCTTGAAAAACGAAATTTATAGGAAAATTTTATTAAAGAATTAAAGATTTGTTTTTCATTAGTTGGAAAAAATTTTCAGGTTCAAGAAAGCTTTTATACGATGTTTGGAAATGTTAGCTTTCCCTGCAAAAATGAAGTGTTAAAATTGTAGAATGACTAAAGAACCAAAAGAGCAATCTTAGCCAACAATAAGGTACAAAATACTACTTAAACTAATAAAAAAAAGCAGAAATTCTTAGTTTTTCCTCCCAGATTTCTAACAAAAAGCGTAATTTTATTTTTGTATTCATTTGCAAGTTTTAGAAATATTCTTGTGTATATTAAATTTATGTAGTTATGTAGATAAGATTGTTTAATTTTTTTGTTTTAATTTATAATCAATTGGAAATAGCATTAACTAAATTTTTTTTGTATTTATATAAGTTTTAGTGTAAATTATTAGCATTCAAGTTTAAATGTTACTTTTAAAGCAGATTTCTTCCTATACCATTCAACTCACTTTTATAAGTATTTACTATACTCGTATGTGTACGTTTGTATATATGCATGTAAATGTATCATTTTGCAATAATGAAGTCAATAAGATTTTTCTTCTCTTTTTTCTTGCCTTGGAAAATTTAGGGATAGTGGTTGTTTACAAGTGTTTTGGACTTTATTTGCCAATTTTATGTTGTTTTTTTTGTAGTTTTTCTGTTTTGATTCTTTTTTCTTCAAAGTAATGCAAGTTTATGACGTATGTACCATGGATGTGTGTATGTATAATTTTTTTTTACTATGAGCTTTTTATTTTGTTTTTAATAATTTGTTTTTCATACACTCACAGAATATATAATATGTAGATATTTTTTCAATTTCCAATTTCCTCTTTTTTATTTTATGTTTTTTATGCGTTTTCCGCGCCTTTGTCTCATTTCTTGCATACATTTTTGTTGTTTTTATGCATATTTGACTTTTCATTTTTTTTTATTCATTTAGTTTTATTTATAAACTGGTCAGCAACAGTAGCAAATTTAACAATGTGCGTAACAAATAATTTTTTTCTTGTAAATATATTCATGTATTTATATATAATATATACTTCATTTTAATTTGTAATATTAATAATTTTTATTTATCATAATATTTATATTTATGTATTACTTTACTAATTTGTTTTCTCTGTTATTTAGCTTTGTATGGAATTATGTATGTATGTATGTATGTATGTGTCCATATCTATATGCGTACGTATGTATATTATATATGTATAATGTACGTACATATGTATGTATGTATAAGTGTATAGTATGTCAGTAAGTAAATGTACATATGTACGCACGAAGAATTGAAATAAATTAGTTGAATGTGTTCTAGGTAATTTTAAATATTACGATTTGTGTTTAATTTTCCTTAATTTCTTTATTTTTAATCGAATATTATTGCATTTTTGTTGTCACAGACGTGACGGTCATTCGGTATGTATATACGTATTAACGTGTATGTATGTATGCATATGTGTATGTGCTTTAATTTGTTAGTTGTCATGTACGTTGTAAGTCCGTGTACCGCTGTGTATAACTGTGTACTTACATTTTAGTTTTTACAACAATTTTATAGGTTTTGTTTCTCTTAGTGTTCGGGTTGATTTTTTTTTTTTTAATTTTTAAATTTACTTAGTTATGGGACTCGCTTTCTGATACAAGCGTCCATTCTCCCCCCCAAACACTTATAGATACTTCGCCGCCTCTATTTAACATGCACCACCGTGTCAATATACACTTACGCCCTCCCTCGTTAGCCCACCGTTCATCTAAGCGATGTATATGTATATTCGCCGCTTTAGCGCTACTCAACAAAAAAAAAAATATTAAATATTTATATTAATTTTTTGTTCGCCGTTATTCACCATCTTGCGATTCTCCATTGGTTATTATGTAATAAAAAATATAAGTACCGTTAGTTTAGCATACTCAATATTGCCATCGTATGCTTGATTTGATTTATAATAATCATATTTATTATCATATTTATAATATGTACTATTATTGTAATATTTTAGCGTTAATAATAGTGATTTTTGTTGTTGTCGTTTTGGTTTTTGTCTTTTAGTTAATATTAGTAATAATAATAAATACAAATTTAAATACAATACAAATAGAAAGTTCCTACAAAATGACCAGGGTTATTTGCCGAAGCCGAATCCGAATTTGCCGAAGAGATCTTTGCCTTTTGACAGTACATCGCCGCCTGGCGCCGCCGCTGCAATGCCCTTCAGTCCGCCCAACAGCCCCGCCCCGGGTCCCTGACCCTGCGGCGGTGGCTGTTGCCCTTGCGGCGGTTGACCCGGCTGCGGTTGGCCCGGTTGCTGTTGGCCTGGCTGCATTGGCTGCGCACCGACTGGTGGTTGCATTGGATCTTGTTTCGGTGGTTGTTTCGAACCAAATAGACCACCGGTGGCAGCCGAAGTAGCACCTGAGAGTAGGCTAGTCGCCCCGGAGAATAAACCGCCAGAGGACTGCGTCGTTACGGGCGGCTGTTGCGGTTGCTGCTGCTGCCCCATCATACCGCTCATCGGACCGCCCATACCCATTTGCTGTTGGCCCATCATGCCGGGCTGCTGCGGTTGTTGCTGGCCCATAGGACCCATTTGGCCCATTTGACCCATCTGCCCCATTTGTCCGCTCATACCCATTTGCTGTTGTTGTTGTTGCTGCTGTTGTTGTTGTTGTTGTTGTTGCTGCTGTTGTTGCTGTTGCTGTTGCTGTTGTTGTGGCGTCATCTGTCCCATCTGACCCATGGTACCCATTTGGCCCATTTGTCCTCCCATCGGCTGTTGTTGGCCCATCATGCCCTGCTGTTGTTGCCCCATCTGGCCCATACCCATTTGTTGTTGCTGCTGTTGTTGTTGCTGTTGCGTCTGTTGCTGACCATATGGTTGTTGTTGAAGTTGCTGCTGCATACCGACATTACCACCGCGACCGATCATCCCCTGGAAATGTGCACACAATTCAACTGATTAATGAATAATAATGGATTTTAGGACCGTATTTAACTACGAGAGGAGTTTAATTATCTCATATCTCAAAGGTGAGATGAGAAGGGATTAGTGGACAAAGAGACAGAATTTGAGGTAGGTTTGAGAAGTGGAGAGCGATAGATATAGTTGAACAGTAGAAGGTGGAACTTGATAAAATATTCGTTGATTAACTTGGAACGCGGAATTTAAAATGGAATACAAACTAACCAAAAGTTTTTTTAAACATGTATTGGATAATTACAGGAACTTTGCAACAAAACTCAAAGATGGGTTCCACTTAATTTCTCTTAATTCAATAACACAATGCGGACTGAATAATTGAACGGATAGTATTTAGTTTTACAGTGAATCTTTTATTTTGAGTTTTAAGAATATCAGATGCGGTTAACAAGATTTCTGTGACAAGTGTTTTCGTGTTTCGCTAAGAAATTGAAAGGTTTATATACAATTCATCAAATTACAGAAATTCCTTTCCTCGCACTTTTAGACATTTACAGCTGAGTATCAGCTAACTAAACTTACATTCTTATTATGCATCTCGAACGATAGGTCGCACAAAAAAATGCGTCTGCAGAGGAATGCTTCAAAAATTAGCCCGGCGGCTTTCTATTCAAAACGAAATTCCAGAATTTGGACGCGCATAGAGTAAAAGCTCTTTATGAACTCGGTGACGACAAAAAGAGCTTTTACTTCGTGTGCGTCTTAGCCCGAAAAACTGCAACGGTTTGGTTCAAAACGCGGTTCGGTTCAAAGCCCTGTTAAAAATTATGAACATTTAATGACATTCTAAACAGGTCTTTGTTTTGCTGCCTTAAAATTACAGGCGAATTTTTAGAGCTCTTTTTATGTGTATTGGTGTTTATTTGAGTGTATGAAGAATGGGTCGGTCCAAAACTCCTTCTCTAGTAGGGTCATATGACTATAGAAATGGTGACTAACTTAGTAATTTATAAAACTTTATTCCTCTCAGAACACTTGGACAAACGCAATGCAAAGTCTTACAAAGCAAAAAGAAAATCACCCAACGTCTAAAAGAAAAACCGTTGCTTCCAAACTCTTGTTATGCTATCTCGAAAACCTTTTCCTTGCTTAAAATCGGATTTAACATTCGGATAAAGTAATAAATTTAACATACTTTAGGAATGATAAATGCTACTTGAAATGTTTACTGAAATTAAACCTTTATTCAGTTTTCGAACAACCCAAGACATATCAAACAGATAATAGCATTACAGCAACAACAACATTTACGCGTATTTTGTTGTTGCTTCTGGTGTTTAATTTATCAAAACAATTTCAACTTTTTTTTTTTTTTAATTACCATAGTGAGCGATGTGAAAAATAAACTAAAAATTGTATAAAAAATTAAAAATTGGTGCGGCTTTCTTGCTTTGTAACTTTTTTTTCACTCCAGAAGCATCAATACAGGACCCAGTAATCAGCCTTTGAGCTCTTGGGTTAAGCAAACGTTCCAAAGGTTGCTTTCGAACACTCTTTTTTGAAGATTCGCATGCAAATGCCTTTTGCCATTTAAGAATTTTTCTAAAAAAAATTATTATGTGACAGTTTAGAGACCAAATAATGTGAAAAAAATCAAATCAACTGCTCTTCTGCTACTACCTATTTAATATGCCTTAGAACAACCAAGAAATATCAACCATTTTTGGACGACGTAAAAGCAAGCCGACCATGGATACTTAATATAGATTTTTGTTTTTATTTTCTACACAATATTTAGTCACCGACTGCACTTTATACTGTGTAACGAAAATAAAAGATATAAAAAGAAAAGGCGGGCCTAAAATTCTTCAACAATTTATTTTATTTTATTTTGTTTACGTCTATACTAGAGTTGGCAAACCATCGATGGTGTTATCGATACCATCCATGGCTTAGGTTTACCAACGATATTTTAGCAAATTCCAAAGCAGCATTTAAGTTTTCTTACGAAAAGTTGATTTATACACGAGACTGGGCCCCAGCTACGAAAAAAACAAGCATTTCCAATGCCATCAAACGCTCCACAACTCAGTGGGAAAAGTAATGTATAGTAATCGATAAAATTATCGGTAAAACAGCCGTTTTCACATTCGAAAATGCTTTATTTTTTTGCCCACGTCGATGTCGTAGGAAAAGTGGGTCATTACCAGTAATGCAAAAATGAATGCGATTTAATATGAAATTTTTGCGACTTTTTGGATACATTAGAATTCTGATTACATATTAAACAGAAATAGAATCTAGAACTCATTAGAAATACATTACATTATTTATCACGCATGTAATGCATTACCACCTTTCCCACTGGGAAGCATCACTAAATATGTTTAGAATACGAAATATTGCTCTTCAGCGGTAACATTGAAAACGCTATATTTACTTTTGTAGAGCAAAAAATCGCGGATAAAGCAAGGACTCGTAAAGTGGATGCCATTCTTGTGCAAAGATAGTACGATGAACGAGAGAGAAAGCTGATCATAGTAATAATCCACTCGATTTTTTAAAGGTAGTCTTTAAAAAAAAAATTGAAATAGTTCGTGGCAAATGCCCATTAGCCCGTAGATGTATGTACATAAATACAAGGAGGTATTCGTTTTCTTCCAACAGTTTAAAGTTTGGGCTATAAAAGCTCCAGCCGAACGCGAGTTATAGGAGCTACTGCGACAACCTGCGGTCTAATCCTCTATAGATTGACTTTAAATCGGTTTAGCGTGCCTAAAAATGCACAACCCTAATGCACACTGTTGGTTACCAACTTTTTGCATGAAATTTCTTTGAGAAAAAAGTTACCTAACGAACATATTTTTCTATAAAAATAGAGCTTTAACACGATTTTCGCAAAATCTCGTTTTCCGTTACCTTTGGCAACTCGTAACAGCTCTAGTTGCGGTGTAATGTTTAAAACCACAAATGAAAGATCGATGCAAAAATCCAGCTTTCTCTTAACTATTCTGAAGTTTGGCATTTTTTTGTCTTTATTGCTTGAGCTAATATGGGAGTTGGCCAGTTTGGCTTTCAAGACTACTATTAAGAAAAACTTTTATAAAAAATCATATGTTTTCTGATGTATGACCATTTTCTTGCTGAATCCAATGTATTCAGTTCAAAGTTCAAAGATTTAATAGAATATCTCATGAAAGTTATTTGTTTTTTAATCATACAATATACACCTCGAAAATATCGCTTATACAAAATTTTCAAACAAAACACACATTGACGAATTTTTCGCATCTTCTCGGTTTTGTAAAAAAAAAAAAGTTCGTTGCAAACCTTTGCTGTGGTTCTACAAAGCTGACCTTCTGATACGGACCTACCTAAAGCTAAAGTGAAACCTTGTTAACCACATTTATATCTCACTCATAAAGATTTTGTTGAATCGTAAATGATTTAAACAACTTAAGGTATAATTTTTTATAACTTTATTGCGACTTCGAAACATCTTCAGTAAAAATTAGAAAAATATAGTTAGAAAATTGGGTTTATATGTAGAACTAGCAACGTTTTCATAACATTTTCGAACTTTTAACACTCTAAAGGAACTAGTTTTATAACTCGTTTATATGTACTAAGGAAAACAAGTAGGTTTTACTTAAAACAGGAAGCAAAACTCAAATAGCAGATATCTGAATATATATCGGATAAATAGTTCATTTTCTAACTCATAACTCAAAACTCTTTTCAACTCAATTAAACTTAACTAAATTACAAGTCTTACACAATAATCGTATTTGACAATAGATAACCGATTTCCAAACGTGTATTCGTATTTATTTATATAATTTTTTTTAGTTAGCTAAAGCATATAAGCGATTCTATAAATGTATATGTTAAGTTAAAGAACTAGGTAAAGTATGTAAGTATGTATGTGAGAAATTTAATAATTTATGTAAGTACGCGCGTATGTATGTGTGTAACTATGTATGTATGTATGTATGTATGAGCGGTAATTTGAGATACGGCGGTAAGTTACGAAACGCCTTGTCGAAAGTGAGGTGAGAATTGTGAAATAAGTGGTTGGTTGGTGTTGGCTGTGGAGTTTTTGGTGGTAGCAGATTCATTGGATACGCGATACTTTTCTAGCAATTAATAAGTGTTGCTTACTTTTTATTAATTTTTGAAAATCGACGAATATTTAAAAGGAAAACAAAATGCAAGAAAATTTATTCATTTTGTTTATTAACTATAAAATAAAAACAAAACAAGCAGTTACTGTTTTACGTAATATATTTTGCCTTGGATTGCAATTACGAAGGCCGTACGCCTAGATTTATGGAACTTTTTTTAATGTGCAAGAATTGAATAAATTTCGTTGTTTCTTTTTCTTTAATGACTATATGTGTTTAATTACTTTTCGGCGCTTAGAATTTGCGAAATTGTAAAAATGTGGATAGTGTTTGAAACTAAATGTTTGAATTAGTAGGAATTTTTATAATTTTTTTCTTTTTAAATAACGTCACTTCTGGAGATTCGGTGTTCTTCAAAACAAAACAAAAAAACGATATGTAGAAAAGTAAAAAGCCAACAGTTCTTTTAAATTCATAGTCAAAGCGATAGAAGGAGGGAGGTTTAAACAAACAAAAGCAATAATAATAAACAAATTGGTAGTTTAAAAAAGAAAATAAAACAAAACCGACAGCTGACGTAGAAGTAAATGTAAAAGAAGAAATAACGAAATAATCAGCGGCAATTACGTTGAACACATAACAGTACTACACAAGTATGTATTAAAAAGTGAGCAAGGGAGATCGCACATGGAGGGATGTATTGTGGGCGCGTGAAAATTAAAATAATAAAGCAGCTATTTCACAGAGACAAGTTAGTTATACGTTTATACAAGTCTAAATGTGGCATTAGCACTCAAACTAATGTTGATGTAAAATTAAGTACAAAAAAGCTTTAAAAAATACTAAAGTTTCGGTAAAGCTTTTATACATTTGAAAAAAAATAAAATTCCATTACCACAAAAAAGGGGTATTCAGTCAATATAACAAAAGTAAAATATGAAAAAACGTACAAATAATTTTTTACACTAATTAAAAGAAAATATTGATAATTTCCATAATTTATTTTGTACACATTATACAGTAAATCACATAGAAGTCTTTTAATACAATAATTACACTCATTATACACCCAATATTGAATACTCAATCAAAAAATTTTAAGACAAATATGTATTTTCACGTTCATTAAATGAAACTAAATTTTGATTTTTACAAAATAGAAATTTTTTGGTATTTGGCTGTTATTTAATGAAAATAATTATAATAATTGCGGTTTGTATTTGGGATTATAAAAGCAAAATCGCTAATTGCTCAGATTGCTTAGATTAGGTTGCATGTATGTATGTCTGTATATACACGTGTATGTGTGTGGATTAGATATTATGCAAGTCGTAGTATTGTATTAAGAGTTAGTTTATACATATGTATGTGTTCGTATGTGGGTATGTGCATGTATAGATGCTGATTGTTGAAACTACTACTATGGATTTCGCTCTGCTTGCTTTAGTGAAATGTAAAATGTAAGTGGTGATTGCTGATTTAATGAAAATGTCCGAATTTGTGCGATTAAATAAAAGGCAGGAGGGTTCTGAGGAAAAAAAGAAGATAAACACACTCGCACGGCAAAAATTATTGGCACAGAGAGTGTTTCACAATATATGCAACAGCTTCCTTTCTGCTAATTTTTCATAGAAATATGGTTCATACCATGATGAAATTAAAAACAAGTGAAGTCATAAAACAGCTTTCTCGTTTTATTCTCTTGAGATTCAGCTATCTTATAGAAATTTTCAAATAAGATAGTGTCAAATAGAGATTGGCGCGTGAGTAATTTTGGCTCTCGTTCACGCACGCTCACGTTTATCGCTTTGCTATATTTTTTTCAATCACGTTCATGCACGCCGACGACGCCTATTTTTTCTGTCACGCGCGCTCACGCATGTTTCTCACGGACATTTTTATTTTTTATATAAATAGCATTTCATATAAATAGGCTTTTGTCGCACAAGTATTATTACAAAAGTTTGGCCAAACGCCTAGCAAGGGCTGAAGGCACTATTATTATTTTAACAAATTTCAGATATACTTACATATGTATCTAATACGAGTGTAAAAAAGAATTGGTATCAATATTCATTCAACGTGTGTAATTTTGAAATGACATTAGCTCATATTTTTGGTTTAAAATAATATTTTGTCGAGGTTTTCACCAAGCAGTCGTGTACGTCTTTCTTCCAGAATTCTGCGTAACACAGAAGAAACTCTTTCACTAGTTGCTGAGCTAGCTGGTATGTTTAAAATTTGCCTTGAAAGACTTCTAAGAAGTGGTAAATTTTTAGCTTTCTCCCACAATTTTAAAACATCGTCACAACTTTTGTTTTCCGATTTTTTCAAATAAATCTGTATTTCCGTATTAATTTTTTCAAAAACTCCTTCTGCAGATTCATTTGTTGCATATTTAAATTTGTCAAAAGTTGCACGGGTTTTTGCCCTTTTCCAGGTAGAAGGAATGTCATCATCCAGAATTTGGAAATCGTAGAAAATCACGTATTTTGCCAATCTCGAGTGTCAAATCTTTCTTCTCTCTCTAATTACTATACCTGGTATAATTTCACCATGGATTCATACTGCATACAACAAAAAACATAAAAATATAATTTCTAAACTTTGTGGAAAACTCAGAAAAGTTAAATAAATTTTCCATTCTTTAGTCGGATTTTTAGAATTGTTTTCAACCCATTTTCTTCTCAAAAAATCAACGCGATTTTTTTGCAACTTAAAACTTCAATTTTATTCTACTATAACTGAATGGGCTAAAAAAATGCCTTTTCATTTATGGAATTTTCTTGAGTTTGACAAAAAGTTTAGAAATTATATGTTTATGTATTTTTGTTGTGTTATGAACCATGTTTTTATAAGAAATTAGCGGAAAGAACAATAAAATTATAACAAAAAATTTGGAAAAAATCTTTGTGCCAGTTTTTTTTTGTCGTGAGCGTATGTGTACATATAAAACTGTGGCGAGTGGGTCCTTATGATTATAAAGCGACCCGCTGAAGTGATCCGAAACTGACTGTTATCGTATGTATTTATACAGAAAAGAAGTTATTTGGCCATTGGATTTAAAATATCACACTTTACACTTTAAGCTATGTACACAAAAGCACGCCAAAAACGGCTGCAACTAATGACGTTTTCTTTTCAACCGAAAAAAGTTACCTCCTCATCGCTAGAACAAACACTATGAACAGGACAATGAGAAGACAACATATTTTGTAGACAATAAAATACTGTAAATATTTGATTCAACGTTTATTTATGCTAGTAAAGGTGATTGTACCTCTCTAATTACTTAATAATTAAAGATTCCTAAACCTTATTTTGTGTCATGTAAAATTAAATATCGGAAAAACGGCAAAAGGCATGATGAATGGAACCGAAAACTGCAAGATTAATAAATGAATGATATGAATGGCATTGTGAAGCGTCTTTATTGTCATTGGATACGAGTGTGAAATGTCTATGTTGTTCATGGAAATGCATAAATATTGCGTCTGAATACCATTATCTTAATTTTCTTTTTAATTATCTCATATTTCTTTGATGATAAACAACAATTGTGAATAGTTTCATTTAAAACATTGTAAATCTGCAGTTAAACCGGGTACTCGTTAGCCTGTCCAGCAAAGTGAGCTCGGCTATAACCTGGCAGCAGATCGTGTGAAAGGTGTTATTAGATGCCTACTTTTTACCTTTGCGATCGACGGCCGGTTAACCAGCGAGCGAAACGTGAGAAACGGCACTGACTGCCTTCATGTCAACTTTAAAAAGAGAATACAAGTAAAAATTTTTCGGGCCGGCCTTCTGTCAACAGGTGAGGACACCAAAGGTGAGCAAGGAACGACCAGGCGGATGTGTTGACTGAAATTGGGGCAAGGTGGGCATTTGTTGGCTTGTTAAAAACCTGATATTTTTCTATTGCTGGCCGCGTTTAACAGCAAAACTAATCTTAGCGTAGTTCAATATGGAAAAATTGGCAATAAAATATTGTATAAGTGGCGCTGGTAATGACTTTGTTGTCAGCTGTGCGTTTATCTCTAAAACATTAAAATAGGCTTCCACGAATGCTGGCTCTTTACTTGACTAAAATACTGCATAATTATATTTTCATGTTAGCGAAAGGAAATCAAATACGATCACAAAGGTCTTAGTAAAGGTATCTCCTTCCTGGCTGCAGGAAGCTACTTGAACCTAACCTAGGATCCAGTCAATCGAAATCTTATTGGATGAATGCATAAAGAATTGCATACATTTTTAAATATTTAATGAAGCCGGAGTTTTTTTTTTAAATACATTTCAGTATTTTAGTTAGTATTAATCGTGAGATCTTATTCTTTCGTCTGGTGTAAATAGATCACCTGAAGCAGATCTTTAGAGTTAAGGGCTACGTTGATGAAGCTACAAACTTCTTAACGGCACAGGATACGAAACATTTATGCATTGTGAACAGTGATTTTTAAAAAGCTAAGAGAACTTATAGATTTAGTTACTTCTTTCTTTGTAAAGCAAAAAATGGGAAGAGAAATATTTTTAGTGGCAGAAATATGTAAGTAAATAAAATGGAAAATTATAAAACAAAACTGTGAACTTAAATGGAAACGAATCTAACAAACACTTTTTTTAAATGCACAAAAATGTAAAAGAGTACTAAAGTGCATTGGCGTTGGATACAGTATATATTTAGTTTATTTTGTTTTATTTTGTTGTTATTTCTTCAACTAATACGAGTACTAAGGTAGAAAATATGTTACGAATATATTTGGTAATGGTAACTACAAGAGTTTTGTTCAAAATGTTGCTAGCTATACATAAAGTTGTTTTTTTTTGATATTTAAGTTTATTGTTTGCTGAATATATAAGTATATATAAGTATACTGACAATATGACGGTATTGATTGATTGATACGTTTTTTATATTTTCATAAATATCTCTGTATATAGTAGATGCTTGATTGATTTATCGAGTTGTTTATTTTATATCAAAGTTTTCTTTGTCCAATTTTTGTATGATGATTTAATTATTTGATTTGTTCGCTAATTTGACTATTTGACTATTAAGTCAATTTCGTATTATTGTGCTGTAAATTGAGTTGAGAAATTGTGAAACTGTAGCTTGATGAACGACGATATGCCATAAAAAAATTAAAAAAAATTAAATAAAAGAAATTAAAAAAAATTATTTTTAAATTGGAAAATTAGTTTGGAAATAAATTCATGGCGAACGTTTTAAAAACGCGAGCTTGAAAAAATTGCCAAATATAAGACTTATTTTGATTTATTTTAAAGCTGTTCCGGACGAAACTATAGTTTAGTAGTTGCCAAAAAATAAATACTCGCGGATAACATCCTAAAACTTTTCGTGCAGAGGAAAGTTTAGCGCCGTCCATTGCATACCGCTTTGTTAACATTTAGTAAAATTTTTATACTAACATTTTCAAATTTTAAATTACCGTTTTTGCACTAAATTTTAAGGTACTCAAGTTTTTAAATTTTAGTATGTAATACTAAAAGATACCTTAAACAAATTTTTAGGGAACTAAAGTTTAGTATTTTTAACTATTCAAAATTTTATATCAAAACTAAAAAGTACTAAAGTTTCAAAATACTTTATGTCAACATTTAGAATTATTTATTAGTACAAAGACGTAAAATTTTAAACTACTAAGATTTAGACATATGTACATTGCTTTCACATTTCATTAGGCGTTAAAAAACTGTTTGCAATTCACTTTTTTTTTAAATAAATTTGTTTTAGGAAAACTAACAATAATATATAATTGTCTGATTAGGTTACATTTCTTATCAACTACTAAAAATTCATGAATATTTATTTTTTGCTAATATAAAGTATTTAATCATATTTCAACGGTTTTTGTTTAAACTTTCAAACTCGTACAAAATTTAAGATAAGGAGTTATTTCGCTCACTCGATATTAGGTGACAAAATCAACTAAAAAACCGTATTATCGATTGAATAGCTTGATAGCTCGACATTGAAAAAATATTTTTTTATCAAATTTTGCAATTGGAAACTTTTTTCCAGTTCTAGAGAACATTAATAAAAGATTGGCAATTTTTTTTTCAAAACACCAACTTAAACTAAATCAAATGAACTTAAAGTAGAAAAACAATCCAAATAAATTACTTCAAATAAAATATTTATAGTTAAAAGAGATAGCAGAAATTGGTTTGGTGGAGTAAAGAGAAGGGAATGGTGATAGAGTACTGGCAAAGTAATGTATATATATACATATACATATATATATATATATATATATTTCTTTTGGTTATGTTTCTATATAAGTATTTATATATATGTTCTTTGCTTAATAAATAAGACAAGAAAACGAAACAGAACGAACGAACGTAGAGAAGAATGCGTTTTTCGTTAAAAAATAGAAAGAGTATTTACCTGCGTTTGGTGATCGGGGGCAGGGAGGCCCGTGTTGTCTAACAGTGTAGGGGAAGCAGGGCGAGCATCTATAGCAACAAATATAACATAAAGACTTCACATTTACCACAGCAGACCATTACAGAAAAAAAAAAACTAAACTTAAGTTTGAAATTTCGATTCATAAAACTAATGGAAATGTACATAATTTTGAGAAAATAAATTCAGTAAAAAATTAAAAAATATTTAATTTGGAAAATTAGTAAAAATAAATATATTTAGTTATTTTTGTTTCAAATTAGCCACTGATTCAGAGTTGTATGTCTCTATCAATATCAATTTTTTCGCTGTCTTGCTAAGTAGGTAATTTTTTCTAATTTTTTCTTTTGATTTATTAATGCCGATTTATTAAAAAAAGTGCGAATTGATAAATAGTTATTTGAAATGTTTACATCATATATAAATAAACTTATAAGTTGAACAGAAAATAGCTGGAAAATAAAATATGCTTAGTAGTAGTAGAAAAGACACTTAAATTGCATAAATTGTTAGTTTTGATTTTATGTGTTTATAATTTTTATTCAAGAAAAAACGTTTGACTTTGACAGACACCGGCTAAAGTGACCATATACATATTTATACGATTACGAGTAGAAAGTGCAGTTGCTTATACAAATTATTACGTTTTTTATTTTTGTTAGTTATAATTTTTCATGTTGTCACATTTCATTAAAAAAAAAAAAATATCACATCATCGCTTTCGAGATTATGTTACAATGCATTCACAAGTATAAATGTATTTCAATTGCATATCCAAATGATTGCTTCTATAAATTCTGCTAAGTATATCTATCTATGTTTGTCAGACCACTAATTAGTTTTTACGCATTCTCATAAAACTCTTTATGCCTGTGGCATTTAACGCAAACAATAAAGATGAAATAAACGTGGCTGAGTAAAGTAAAGATCAGAAAGCGGAAATTGCAACGAAAAGTTAAATTTATTGAAACAAAATATTCTATAAGTTGTATGTGTATTTAATTGTTACGCAATTTTTTTTTAATCGCTGGGTGGTCCAAAAACACATACTTCTTTCGTTTAAGCACTTGACTATTGGTCGGTACGATATTAAGGGCCGTAGAAAAAAATGTTCTTCACAATTTTAAACTTTTGCAGTATTTTCTAAAAACTTTAAATTATTTTTGTAGTTTCCTTCAATACTTAAGCTAGCTTGTGTATTAAGTTTATTTTAAGAACCCACGCTTAAGTACCTTGTCACCAGGGCAGGCAAAAATATGCATAAAAAATAATTTTTAGCTCTTTAAAAAGCTCTAAATGTGCTAAATCAATTAAAATTTAGTTCAATCTTTCAATATTTTTATTCAGTAATAACATATTGCATATTACATACTTTTTTAAATTTTCAATAAAAAATACCTTCTCTGGTCATTTAAATAAGTTTATTGAAAAATTCCTTGCCACATCTGTAGATGTAGTTGGACAAAATAATATATTTGTTGGGGAGTAAATAATATATCTTCAATATCAGCTGTCATGTTTTTAAATATAGTAAATATATATCTCCTTTCAAATTTCTAACCTTTCTTTCAAAATCAATCCTTTTTTAAAGCTTTGTAATGCCTACTATCAAACAGCCCAAATTTGCCCTAATGAACGCCAACCTGTTCGGATTTCTTCAAGTTCAAGCTGATTTTTTAATTGGCATATAGCTTTTGCAGCTTCATCGTCCAGTTGCAACTTTCTATTTGCGATCAAATGCTTGAAGTCTCATTGCGAGTGGCTACAATACACGATGTAGAGAACAAAGGTGGCGGCCATCTCGGTACCGATATTCCGCTCTCAGTTAATTTGACAGAATCGCTCTTTGTATGACGTCACACTTGTCGAACTTGTTTACGTTTTTCATGCAAAATTTCTTCTTTAATTCTTGTTCGCGTTTTAGCACGATCCAGAAAATAAAGGTCGCGCCATTCGCAGACCGCTAACCCTCTCTTCGTCGATTTGACAGCATCCACCCTATCGCTGACGTCATAATATACTTTTGTTTATATTCACGGTTGCCAACTTTATGCTTTTCTCACTAAATTTAGTGGGTATTCAAATCGCGAAAATTTTTGAGTTTTGTGCTTGTTGCGTTTTTGGTGCTTTTGTTTTTAGTTTGAAGACTTCAAATTAGAAAATCTTAAAAAAATGGAAGCAAAATTTATAGCAATCGTAAGTGTGCTAAGCAATTTTACAAAAATTTAAACAAAATCATGGCACAGTGACAATCATAAGCGACATCGAAATGTGTGCAGCACCTTCAATCACGCCAGAAGAAATGGACCGTTGTGTAAGAAACATTGATTTTTATTAATTTGAATCGGCATCCTTACAATAAAATTATGTATTCATATAAAGTCCATAAAATACACCAATAAAAATTTGGTGCTTTTTCAAATTCAAAACTTGGCAATACTGCCTTTTGTTCGATGCTTCTTCTTTTTCTTGTCGAGTTCGTCTTGCTCTCTCATTCTGGTATATTTTGACGTCACGGCAGGTTGCTCTCAGCTCGATTGGCGCAATCTTGTATTCTATCATTCTTGGCATTTTAGCATTTCTCTCTCGCAGCTGCACCAGTGTGACGTCACGCAAAAATTATTCACAAAATTCCTCTCTGATGGGCGCAATCAGCAAAGCCATTTGCTTTTTTTTGTCCCAGATACATACAATGCTTGGTTGAATCATTAGCAATCTTAACCTACGCCAAGCGGAACCATAAAACCAGATTAAAAAAAATTCATTCTACTTAACTTATCAGATTGCCAAACGGCCATCTGTCCCGCACTAACAGGATGGTCAAAACCCTACTAAGCTAAAACTTTTGGCAAAACCCTGCTAAGCTTAAATTTGGGTAACAGTCCACCGATATTATGAATTGGATACGATATGTTCTCAAGATCTCAGGTGTAGAGCACAGGAACGCACACGGAAGGGTTTTCTTAAATATCAAAACTTAATTTTTATAAAACAGGTAAATATTTTGCTTAGGACGGTGCGTAATAAGCCTTAGGTACTTAAACGTGGCTGTTACTTATTTCAAATAATTGTTACAACTTCACCAAGTACTACTTACATACCTCCGAATCATGTTTCTTAAATAAAAAATAAAATGTTGTGCAGCTTTATCTCAATATATCAAATAAAAAAATTTAATACTTTTTATTACCTTTTCTGCGCCCCTGCCTGTAGTCTGTACTTAAAGCTTATTTTACAGTTTCTTGCATTTTTGAAATCAATTACTCTTGTTGTTTTAGTATTGGCAAATATTTTATATTTTTAAATACTATCGAGAAATATTATTATATGCAAAAATATTATCGAGTCTTTATAATTTAATTAATAACTAAGCTGTATTTATTTACATAAGGATGTGATTTTTATTCATAAATGGTGGGGTAGGGATTTTAATATATGTACATTTATAAGCGCTGACAAACTTTTATTAAAAACGTCTAAAAAAATAAACATAAGTTGTTGTTTTTGTTGTTTCTGTTACTTTCTGCAAAAATTGCTAAACTTGCACAATGTGTAGAACCAAGAGTAAAAAAAGTTCGTACCCTGGTATGTATTTATGTATGAATGTATATCTATAATCTGCTAAATATAAAATCTTAATCAAAACCTAAATAGACAAGAAGTTAATCGTGGACTGAACTAGTAGATTACACTAGTTTACAAATAGTTTACAAACTTTATTTTCAAGAAAACAGGTTTTTGCATTTTTTATTAAAATATGTATGTTTTAAAACCTGGACAACCAACAATGGAGTTATCAACTTTAAAATCTGACCCCCTGGAAAATATCTTATATAAAAACAAGAACCTGTATACTTAAATGTAAACAGATAGTACTTCAACTTATCATATAATAAGTAATTTAACAAGTACTTCGAAGTAATTGTACATATAGAAGTACTCCAAAAATACTTGTATTTCCAACTACCTACTAGAATTTTGCTCAGTCTCATCACTTTTTTTAAAGTGGGTTCAAATTTGGACCCTTTTTCTCCAAAAATTAAACTCAAATAAATCTAACTCAAAGGTTTTCTTCTTGGACCTAAAATAAAATTTAAACCAGTAACTCCCAGAAGACCGGTTCTTTTTTCCTTTGAAGAAATGGCAGCTAGAAGTTTGAAAGTTCTACGTAAGACTTCAAAATAGAATTTTATTAAGAACCATCTATTCTGACAATCCCCTGGGGATATAGCGAAAATTAAATGAAGAATAAATTTCGTTAATGACTGACTTTTACAATGAAAAGATTTCAAAGTAGAACCAGTGCCGCCAACTTATTTTAATCCACACCTAGAGTTCACCGAAATAAATCTCCTTTTTTTCTAAAATGTATCTCCTCAGTCAGATTAGGATCTTCTTTAAAAAAAAAACATCAAAATAATGGGAGCATTCAAAAACGTCAAAATACAAAGCATCAGTCAGTGCCGTAGGTGTATTAAAAAAATTAGATGTAAATTAATTTTTTTTTTCTATGGCGAAACATTGTTCAAAACTATGAACCAAGGCACATTAAACAGGTAGTATCAGTAGAGCAAAAACAACATTTGCGTGTATTTTGTTGTTGCTTCTGGTATCGAAAGTGTCAACAACTGTTCTGAATTTTTTCTTCTAAATCAAAGCGTGCCATGTGAAATACAAAAAATTATAAAAAATAAAAAATTGAAATTGGAAAAAATAAAAATTGATGCAACTTTCTTTCCTAGTAAATTTGTTTGCTTCTCGAAGCATTGATTCATCCTTTGCAAGGCCCAGTAATCAGCGGTCGTGCTGCCGAGTTGGGCGAACGTTCCAAAAGCTGCTATTCAATCGCTTGTTTTGTATGGAAAAAGGTTTCACAAGCAAATGGATTTTAACAACTTATAATTTTCGTGAGAAAAAATTAAAAATATTTGACATTTTCGAGACCAAATAATTTGAAAATAAATCAAATCAGATGCTCTACTGATACTACCTGTTCAATGTACCTTGCTATGAACACTACTTAAAATTTTTTTCGAATGTCAATTGCACCGAAAAATTGTAGTTTCTTTCTATAGACCACACTATCGAAAAGACGGACAACTGGAACCCGGAAATATTAATTAAATAAACATGGTAAAATTGATATCATTTGCTAAAGACAACTAAACAGCAAAAGCTATTATCTACAAAAAGAAGAGCTTTACTGAATCGGTTAAAAGAAGTCTGATGTAGAGGTGTGGTAGTAACTAAATATAACTTAGTAGACGTTCCTTTCGAAAATTAATTGCGTATCAAACACGTATTAAGCAATTCCAAAATAGTTTAGCCTATTAAATGGGGTACAGTTTTCTTGTAAACTAGTGTAATCGATCAAAAACACCTCTCCGATCAAAGTAGGAAAAAAGATTTATTTTTCTCTAAACTATATTCTAGTTGCTAATTTATTTATTTTACCTTTCTATTTACTTTGTTTAGTGATGGTAAACATTTAAATTTAATAGTGATTTTTTCGAAATTTTTTCATATACAGCTTTTGTAACTAACAAAAATAACGAACTTTTGGCTTTCAGAAATATTTGTAAACTCAGATTCGCATAATATAGAAAGCTATCTGAACACAGACTAAAGTCAGCAAATTTAGGCTGCATAGATTTAATCGTTCAAATTAAATAAAAACTGTAAATCATATAGTATCAGTAGTTTTCAAAGTACATTATTCTTTCAGTATTAACTTTCAGTTAGGGTTCCAGATACATAAAAGAAATCTGTGGTCCAACCATATGCTGTTACATTTTATTTCAACTGTATTTCGACTGCTGAGTGGAAGATCGACCTATCTCGGCAGCCAGTTTGAAAACGAAACACTATCTCAAAAAAAAAAACTTTTCAATAACGCCCTATTTCAGAATTTTATTGAAAAACACCTTATCTCAGAATTTGGTTGAAGAACGCCCTTTCGCAGAATTCGGTTCAAAAATGCCCAATCTAACTTCAAAATGTATTGAATATGACCTGATACACGGCGTTTTTGACTAGGCAGCTGAGATATGGCGTTGTTGAAACGAATTCTGAAATAGCGCGTCCTTGAAACATTTTTTGAGATAGGGCGTTTTCGAACTGGCTGCCGAGATAGGTCGATCTTCCACTCAGCAGTCGATTTAGTCAATTATATATATGTACATGCAGTTTAAGTTGTACTAAATGTCTATAAGTTTATATTAAATCGTAAAATGAATGATATCTCGCGAACTAGTTAATATTTAGTAATAAAGCAAGTAATTTTTCGAATCACGTTTGATCTTTATCTTTTGTTGCTATTTTCCAATAAATGTAATTGGTATACTTCCAAAACCATTTTTTTCGATCATATACATACGTATGTATATTTAATTGTAAGTTTTATATTTTATAACAGTTTTTTCTCTCGAATGCATGCACAAGTTGGTACAATCGCACCTTTCTTTAATTTGAAATTTCATTCGGTACAAGCACACCACTCAAGGTACATTTGAAACGTAGCCCAATAGCTTTTCACGAAATCATTTCTTTATTATACTAAAATTAATTTTGTTTTAGATTCTAATTCAAATGTTTGCAATTTAGGTGAAACCTTGCGGAATTTTTTAAATTTTTGCACAAATCATTTTGTATTGATATTTGAGTTTATTAACCCCTCCACAGATTTTATTTCAAGAATAACTTATTTATGTTGACCCAAAAGTATGTGCATATAATTGGACACAGATATAAATATAAACATATGCTTATGATACATTTGATACATATAGGAATTTCAAAATTAAAACTGGAATAAAAAAATAATAATACTAGATAACACATATAAATTCGTATGCATTGACATACATAAAAATAATTTTACGATTAATACCATGGCACTCTTTACAGATTTTCTTTTCAATAAAAAATTTATTGTAAACCATTTTGAGAAGAAATTTAATATCTTTTATTGATTAATATCAGAAACATTTACTGCAATCCAAAACATACCACCTAATGTGCTTTGGAAAATGTAGAGAAGTGAATTAAAATCAAATTTTACGGTAATTTACAAAATGGTGTATTTACTTCTTTCTAAGCATTCAACACAACATGCAAATGTAAAAATAATTTTTTCCATGAACATCAAGACAGATTAAAAATATTACATTAAAAATTATTTATAGAGAGTGTTTAAAGATTTTTAAATGTATTTAAAGTAAAGTGCAATAATGAGTATGAGTGATCAATTAAGTAAATAAAACGAAAATTTTATATTCACTGCTAGAATGTATGCGGATGATACAAAAAAAAAACATTTTACATATTTCCGTTAATACCCAACAAGCTAAGAAAACATTTAAACTGTAAGCATCGAAAAGCAAATAAATTTAAAATTTGAAAATATTTTACTTGTTTATTATGACAAGCGTTGTTTAAGCGCAATATTTATTTTAAAGAATTGCTTAATAGATAAGTTTGTTGTGCTTGTTGGGTAAGGAAAAAGGGTGGGTTTTCTATTAAAATTTTGTTTTCGTTAACTTATTTAAACGAATCCTGATGAACTATATGAACGTTGTGTGTGCAATATCGAATGAAAAAGGCAGCATAAAATTAATAAAAGTTGTTAGGGAGAAAGATAATTTGGTGTTGTGGCATCCGGATATGCCGATTATTCTACATTAAATTAACGTTTAGAGCACGTTTATCATTATTTATGCTTTGATCATATTAATAGAAAAAAGTGCGAGTATAATTAAATTTGTACCTTCGAAACGCCAAATGTCAGAAAATTTAAAATATTTAGGAAATGAAAAAAAAACAAATATTTATTCTAGAGTTGTGACATTTTCGAGAATATTTCTTAATTTTAAGTATTTCTTATTTATTAAGTTGAAAATTAAACCGCTGTGCAAGAAAGTAACAAAATAAATCGGAGAGTTGAAAATTTATTTTACGATTAGGTGATTCACAAGACGTCGCACAGTGTTCTTTTTAAAAGAGGCAAAATTTAATGGTATTTTGAATCTTTCGAAATGGAGAATTCAGGAACAATTTTTTCTTTTTTTTTTGACTTGAAACTAGTCTTCAATGTACTTTTAACAAAGATTTATATACCTATATCTTTTCGCTGTTCTTTTGTCCATGGGCACAAAACCAAAAAAGCATTCAAAATTTTTGTTTCAAAGTTGATTTTTTTTAAGTCAAAAAAGAAAATATTCAAATATTTAACTCTTTAATGTCGGTTTCGAGGCGAAGGTAATTTTTCATTAAATCAGATTTTTGAAATTTTAAATTTTTTTGGCTCTTTGTCTTTTTTACTTAACAACTTGTAATGAATTAAAAATACGCGTAATTTTTAAGCAAAAACCCAAACCGACTTCAATTCTCATATCCAAATTTAATAGTACCGTTAATTTCTTCATGACCAAATGATCGAACCAAAACCAAATTAGTATGGGATCATCTTTGAGTTGCCACCTTTCCGGTAGAAAAAGAATTATCGAAATCGGTTGACGTGGTCCAAAGTTAAGTTAAGTTATATATGGGTCATTCCATACAATATTTACAACTCCATATTTTTTTTTTTGGGGTGAATATGTTTTTAAATTGACAGAAAATATGTAATCAGGTCCTCTTAAACACATCTAACCGTTATTTTACATTGAAAAAATTTACGTCCTTATGACTTTACGTAAGCGTACGGCGTCTTGTAAATAACCTAAAGATGAGTAATTGATTCAATTACTGCATCGTCTAGCCTAATTTTACCCTTTTTGCTCCATTTAACGCATTTACCTTTATTTGAACTGCGATTTAACTCAATTGTGAAAACATATATGTATGTATAACCGAATTTCAACCCGAGTTCAGATTTCTACCGGTTCACAATAAGTCGAATTACCACTTTTTCTGAGCGAAATTAAAAAATTCGAATTGCTTTTGTGTGCCGTTGTTATTAGACCCATTTTGTGGTACATTTTGTATTTGTATGTATATATATATATATGTGCATTCAAACCAAGTAGACTTTTTAATTAGTAGATTTAAAAAGACGAGTATGCATGTGGTGTTGAATACAACTAACTGAAAATTAATAATAATCATGATATGTACATACATATATGGACATTTCCATAGTGAACGAATGTAACAGTACATTTAATGCATAGGAAAAGAATATTCTTTTTTCTTTTTCAAATTCCAACGTAAACTAAATGATTAAGAAGAAGATTTGGCGAGTACTTGCTCAAACTAAAAATAGAGAAATAAAAATATTGATGCATAATTTCATCCAAGGTAGATTTCGTTATTTATATTAGGAAAGAAAATATTCCCAAGTAAGTATAAGGAAATTTGGCTCGTCAAGACTTAACTTCCAAAAAGTTTTAAGGTGGTGTATCAGCTGCTTCATCGCAAGATTTTATTTGTCTTGCGTCAATAACTTTTTCTGATAGTTTCCTCTTTGTTCTATTAAAATTGAAAATCCACATAACTTTTAACAAAACGGGAAATATTCGGCCCCTATAAAGAAATTTTTTTCATATCGGACACCAAATTTGGTGTCACACTTTCGATTGGCTTCAAATTTTTTATGGGTTCTATACATGAAATAAGCTAACACGTGTTCGTGGATTTTTTTTCGGTTTTTTCTTTGGAGATAGGATCTGTCAAAGTTTGCATCTCTTCGTGATTCTGAATAATCATGTACTTCTTTATATCTCGGGTTCTGCCCATCGTAGAGACTTCATCTTAACGTCGTTTTAAAGCTAAAGAAACGGGCTTAATATTTCCACAAATAAGATGGTCAAAATTGTCCTAAAGCTAACTTAGCTATTAACAGTTGAACTTTTTTAAGTTGATTTGCATAGTGAAGGCCACTAAATTAGGGATTTAAAATTATATGTTCGTAATCCTTGTTTAATTCTCTATAAAAAAAGTGGTTACAAAAAATTGGGGTTTTCAAGAACTATTTTTAAAATATTTTTCTTACTACAAACTTTACAACAAAGCGTTTTATTTAATAAAGCAAAACAGCAGTTTGAAATTCACATTCGAATCCCATTAGAGATCAACATTAGAACTCGATTAGAGAATTAATATTTTCTCGCATTGAGAACTATATCCCATTTTTTTTGAGATCGCTATGATTCTCGATAGTTTTCGAGTCGTTTGAGATGGGAGAATGTGGCTAGTTCTCCATTCGTTCTCTAATCGGTAACTTACCACAATGTTTGCTGGGAAATACAAAATTATTTACCTTCCGCCCGTTATTTTCACCGAAAAGTGCAGTTAGAAGCTTTCACCGCTGCGGCGACGATAATGCAGTTTCAAATTCAATTTATTCACGGTAAAATATCTTCAAAGTATTCTATTTTCGATTTTTTTAAATAAAATTTGAATCGTTATAATTCCGTTTTTGTGTTCGTGATTGCGTTCTTAAGACTGATTTGATTTCTTACCAGTCAGAATAATAAGTATTGTAACTCATCCCAAAAACTATCAGAAAGTGTTTTCGCAGCTTTTGCTAATTTTAAAGTTAAATTAATATTAATTACGATGATTTTATTTGAAAAATTTTTAACATCTATTTCAATATCAGCCAAGTGTGAACATTGTATGGAAATACCCATATATGTATGTACATATGTATGTCTATAAAATTAATGAGATTAGGAAATGTTAAAAGTCTCATGAATATGTGTTTTGATATTTTGGAAATCATTTTAAGGCTACGGTTACTATGCATGCGTATTCTGACGAACTTTTGTTTTGACGATAACTTCGGAACAAAAAAATAAGAAACAAACAAGCAAAGACGTATTTTTTTGTTGCGACGAAATCGTCTGAACAAAAGTTCGTCAGAATTAGCATGCATAGTAACCATAACCTAAGGTGCCAAGTCAGGTTATGAAGCAGTAAAGTGAGAGCAACATAAAACATCGAAATTTGTATGAAAAATATTTTAGAGCGGGAATTTTTTAAGATTTTCGAGATTTCAAGGAAATTCTTCGGTGAGCGTGAACTAGGAATGTTAACCCCGAGATCCCGGCCTTTTTTAGGTTCCAAAAATTCGGAGATTCTTGGCAAATATTCCAGGGATTTTCGGAAATTTTGATTTTGATGGCAATAATAGAAACTCCTTTTCTTGAGCAGTATTGGCTATATTTATTTTTATTTAATAATTTATATTCTTTCATAAATGTCTAGCTCATTATACATACAACACCGTGCGATAGTAAATTTTACACACAAAAATTTATATATTCGTGAAAACATGATCCAAATATTGTAAAATTGCGTTTTTAGTTTTTCACCCTGGGTTAAGTAATTCCAAAATTATTTAAAAAATTCAGTGAAATGTGCCTAGAGAAGAAGTGTGGGTATCACGTTGAAGACGAAATTCTGTAGAATTTAATCAGATTCAATGTTTTTTATGCACATGGACTTGTAAGTATTGCAAATGTCCTTTTAAAATTTTTTCCTTGAAATTTCGCAATATTTATTTTTGAAAAAATTATATGTTAAGGACTTATATAAACTCGATAACATCCTCGAATTTCGACCTTCTAACTTTATGAGCTTAAATAATGGCCTATTCGTCCTTGTAACTCCAAAAAATTTTAAGTTTTTTAACTTCTAAAGAAATTTCCTTCCTTCTTTGCTTCCTTTTATTTGTACCATATATATTTACCCATATTTTTATTCTACAATGCATTGAATTTTTTAATTAACTTTTGGAATTAATCATGCTTATCTCTGAAGTTTCAAAGTCCTTTAAAATAAATCCTGACATCAGAGAGAAAAAATAAAACCGCCACTTTAAATAAAAAAGTAGGTTTCAAACCCATTTATTCACTATATATTTTATGGTAGGATGAGTCAGCTGGGGTCGTTGGATCGAATCCCAGTGAAAGAAGTCTGATGAGGAAACGTGGTGATTTCCGAAATAGCTATCACTTCTAACGTTTTTTCAAACTATTGTTGCTTTTCCACAATAGTTTCTCATTAAAACGGCCTCAAGCTCAATAAAAATTGTTGAATATAATTGTTATAAGGCCATAAATAACAAACACAAAGTAGACGAGCTTCTAAAACAATTTAGAAGCAATTTTTTCGATTTAAGTTACTGAAATGTAATGAATATCTAAATACCAGGACTAATCCCGGGATTCCGAAAATCCCAGGATCGTAAAAAGCCAAAAAATTTACATCCCTAGCGTGAGCCAGTGCTGAGAAAGTGGGAACAATTTCAGATTTTAGATACATTTGGAACATAGCCAAATAAGTTTTCATGAAATATTTTCCTGTTTTTATTGAATTTAAATGCATATTCAATTTATTTTGTATCGCATTAAAGCATGAACTGACGTTAAAGCCTTGCACTTGAACCCGCTTCTCCATAAAATACCTGACGTACTTGGACAGCATAACGTTTCGTATCGGTTAAAGCTCTAGTTCTTCTCTCTGGCGTCAACATTTTGTATTCACTTCCCTATTCCACGCTAGAATAGATATCGCCTCTAGAGTGCGATCGCCGTTCTATGAAACGAAGAAGTGAACAATTTTTAAAGCTTCGCATAAAATTATTAAAATTTGGCAAAAGTATACATTTACTGAAATATTTTTTAAAGGAAAAAAAAACAAAATTATACTTTTCCTTGATAACCAATCCTTTCCTTTCACTTCACCACTTCACAGAGCCCGAAACGCGCCCGGTGTTTAAACTTTGTTTAAGATAAGTTATGATTCAAATAACTTTTTTTAAAGTCACATTCCAAAAAAAAACCAATACAACATCAACAACAAGAACAACAACTATTTATATTTTGCAAACACTTTCTTTTTTAGGTTAAAGTAAGAATGGTACAGAAAAATAAGGAACTTGTGCCGAAAAAACTATAAAATATATATGTATGTATGTAAGTAATTTGGAAGAAAAGGATTGTGGAAGCTTTTAAATGTATTAACTTTGAAAAACTATATATTAAACTGCAAGAGTAAAACTTTGTAACTTTCTTAATATGGACGTAAGAAATGAAAAAATGGAAAGAAACGAGACAGGAAAAACTCCAAATGTAGAAAAGGTAATTTATATTAAAAAAAAAATATATATATATATAAATAGTAGATTGTATGTTTTAGCATAGCTTAGCTGGAAGAAAACCAAATTAAAAGAAAACTTAAATGTAACTGACTTTTCGCTCGTCTTAAGTTTATTAGATACTGTTTTTATGTTTGGTTAATTGGAAACGCATTATTGCTGTATAAATTTTCGTTAGTTTTGCAGGAAAAATAATTTACTTTCATTTATTATTTTATATGTAGTAGTCATACCTACAGTGAATGAAAATAAGTATTTTTTAAGCACAACCTGAGTTTAGTAAACGCGCTGATTTGTATGCACTGAGAAAAATTTACGCTTAGTTTTTTCTAGTATGTGTCTGGTCACCGTGGTTTACGCAAAAAAATATTAAAAATCTTTATATTTCTTTGCAAATTGTTTCTGGTCTCCTAATTAGCTATTTAGTTGCGATTTGCATTTATGTATAAAATTTTTTTTTATGTTTTTTGTTTTTGTTTTATGCGTAACTGAATTGAAAATGTAGTATCACATAAAGAGGTTAAATAAAATCAAATTATGTAAGTAGATATGTATGTATTTCATAAACATATGTATAAATATAGTATTATACAATAAGTAGGTACATAGCAATTAACTGTTTGTAGAAACTGACCTTCAACTGTACATTTTATTGTTTCATTCGAAGGCAAATAAAAATGAAATGAAAAAATGAAAATAGAATAAAAATTACAAACTTATAATCACATAAAAATTGCAGAAAAAAGACAGTTATAAGAAATACAAGTACACGTATTGCTGTTGTTGTATATAAGTAATTTGTCGTTTTCCTGTTTTATATATTTTTTTTTTTATATTCTTTTTTGTTGTTTTTTATGCCTTGTTTACTGTTTGTTAGTAGATTAATATTAAGTAGCACGAGTAAGTTATGCGTACATACAGACAAATATTTTCACGTATGTATATGTATACAATACAAATGTATATGTATGCATGTACATACATATATGTATGTATGTATAAGTGTAAATGACAAAGAAATTGATACAAAATTCACTTACGTTTGCCGGTTGAACCTCGCTGACCGGCCATGCCGGGCATCATATTATCTCTGGGAGGCGGTGGTGGCCCTCTAGCGCCGGGGCCTTGTCCTCTACCCCGCTGACTCAAGCCACCACGTCCCGCCGGGCCCATTTGATTGTTGTACTGATCGGGTGCATCGGCGAGAAAATTCGACGGTACAAGACCCCGTATACCGTCCAATTCACCCATATAGAAACCATCTTCGTCCATATCACCATAAACGAGTATTATCTCACCCGTTTTGAAGCTCAATTCCACCTGCTGTTGGTTTGCAAAAAAAAAAAAACAGCAACATATAAATAGATTAAAAGTCATTGTTGCAGGAAATGCAATCAAATGGAATAAAGAAGAATATAAAAGTCAGCTTGACTTAAAATGATGACAAGGTATAAATGAGCTGAGGTTATTGTTGTGCAGTTGTTTTTGTCATTACTGCTATACTATTCATACTAAATCTGTAGGAACTGAGGAGTTAAAGTCGAGTATTAAAGGCTAGCGTATCTTTTTTATTTACTTTATTTGCAAACTGTTTGAACGTTCAAATAGCCCAAGGCAGGGTTACCGATGTCCTGCAACCTCGGTATATAATACCCTTGTAAGTTTCGACCGAAAACAGCTAACGTGTTGATCGCCACATACTTAGGACTATATTGAGGTGGTCGTTTATCTAGCACTTTTTTGAGCTATTTTGGATATGCCCCTTTAACCCTTTAGTCGTACTCCTGCCAATTGAGCGAATGAGACTCTTAGAAAAAGTGATCCGAGAAACCGGGCCCTTAAAACTAATACTCAAAGAAAGTAGGACAAGCTTATTCGCTCTACAAAAAGGTTTTATTTTAAAGCGTAATTCAGTCGTATTGACATCTAAATACGTAAGTTCTTTCTGAGTGCTGTTATATGCTATGCATACATAGGTTCTCAAAAAATACCAAGCCATTCCTGACCGCCTCAAATCGCTGAGTCGTGATGGTAGAAGATATTGAGCTCTTATTGGCGACCATGAAAAGTATTCTCTTTGTGTCGGTGGCAATTGCTAAAAAAAAACTCATAATGATCTACGAGGAGAGGCTTAAAAGTCTCGAGTCTAAGTACCTTTAAGTGTCACTAATATCTTGTCATGCGTGTCACTAATTGCTAATATCTTTAGTAGAATGAATACCGAATTTCATGTCGTTAAAATTAACATTATGCTTTCAGTAATTGAGCCTTAAACATCACCATGTGTGAGTAATAGGGTAACCACCTTTTCAGATACCCAGATACCGAGATTGAAAAATAGAATTACTATTTTTTCACTTCCGTTGGTTTTTATTAACATTTCTTAACAAAACTTTAACTAAAATTTGGAAGGAAACAGTCTATGTGAAAATAACAAGGGAATAAAAAAATTATGTGAATGTGGGAAAATTTATCATGTCTAATTTTTAAATAGAAAGATAAGCATACATTTTTAAATTTGACTAGCAAACACGTATTACGTCATCGATTTGTCGAAGCATGGCTTTCCTGGGTTAAGTAAAGGCAAAAATAAGTTGATAAAACGCATGGCGTCTCCGTAAAATCAGCGAAATGTAGGAACTGCTGCCAGCAAGGAGTTTCTTTGATTCTATTACCTCTATGATCAGCTCGGTCAAGTACTTAGTAAAATGTTTGAGATGCCGTTTTTTAAAGAGCGCTCCCCAATAGCGTGGAAAAATCGGTGATAGCAAGTTTTCAACTTTCACGCAAATAAACCAACGATGTATTCATTTATAGCCCCGAATATTTTCGTGTACCTTTGAAATGAATAAGTTGTAGTGAGCCCAAGGGAGCTCCCTCTCTTTCTAACGTGACCCAATTCTCCCCAGGGGCTGGTTACCGATTCTCGAATATGGGTTGTTCACGTTGCTTAAAAAGCGCGAACGGGGGCGCGAGAGCCGCGCCAAACAAGACGTTATCCTGAACTTATGTATAATCTCTGAGAGGATAAATTTCAAAACTAAGGCTGTCAGCACAACATTTTCCAACTTAAAGAGACCAAATGTTTGGTCTAGCGGTGAATGAAAACTACCAAACATAGAGTCTAGAGATGGGAGATATCGGGACCCGCGGGACCCATGAATTATGATACTGGTTTCAAAATGGCCCGGATGGGCGTCATCGGGAAGGTTTTTAAATATTTAGCGGGGCGGGACCAAAATCCATTTCCGACACTTCCGCAAATAAGCACTTCTTAGGTTTTATTGAGACGAAAGCGAACCGCAAACATCAAAAAAAAGGCGTAGGATAAAAAACTTGCATTAGTTTTTTATTTAAAATTAATTTGAAAAATATGTGAGACCCACGGTACAATTCTGGAAAACGTCGGGATAGGCGGGTTCCGGACTTAAAAATTGAATTTCGGAACCGGCGAAAACGGGGCAGACGGTGTTCATGAGAACGCTTTGGAACTTTCAAGAGATCTATT